>NC_072838.1:17511428-17815714 GCF_027744805.1 Dunckerocampus dactyliophorus | reverse complement strand
CAATAACTACCGTATATACAAATATAAGATTTCAAAACTCATAAATGACCTTGCCTTTTTAAAATAGAATTGTATTGGAATTGCCAACATTTTTCTCATTCAACATTTTCAGCATGGTATGAATGTGGGGGGGGGGGGGGGGGGGCGCGCAGCTCAGTGGCTCTGTGCTTGACAATGCAACCTAAGCCAGAGTAGTTGATCACAGATACACTGAGCTTTCAGTGTTTCAGTTCATAAAATAAATATGAAACGGTCACGGTTTGGTACGCATGTGTATTGGGGACTTTTTTTCTCCATTTATTCGGCACCCCTTGGAGGCCACAGCATCCTTAGCACCCACCTACAGTATGTTGCCTAATAGGCCAGCTGGCTTAGTGTCTAAATAACTGCCGAAGTAACTTCTGTTTTTCTTTTGTTTTTTTACTTTTAGCCAACATTTGGCATGTTCGCACGAACTAAACCTAATCATAATGTGATTCGACGTTGCTATTTCCAGCCTAAAATGATCACATACAGCTTCATGTCAACACCATCATACAGTGTGTGGCATCGTGAGGATGGGCTGCCCTCCCAGCCAAAAGCTTGGAGACACTTTTACATTCAATAACAGGAGAATGTGTCCAAACTTTTGACTGGTGCTGTATGTCTTTTGGAAATGAGCTGTGGATTGAACCATGCTTAAGCCATCCATCATGACAAAATCATTCCTAATGGCTGTGGTTCGTTGCTGCTTTTATTTGGTTAACTTTGCCAGCATGCTGTCAAAATCTTTCTTCAATATTGATAATGTTAGGACTTTTTTTCCGCACATAAGCGTACAGCGGATGCCTTGTGGGTACGTTGTGGTTGTCTACGACGGTGCCTTTCTTGTTCACTCAGGATTGTGCTGCTACAGTGTGAAAAAGTAGATTAATAATTATACACCAGATGAAAATATCTGGCAATTTTGCAGTTTGCTAGCGCGAGACAAATGACCATATAATATCCATGTTAGCATTTAGCTTCTCATTTGCGTACACCCTTTACGTGTTGCCATAGCGATGACGTCATTTGACAGCTTCATCGTACTTTAACCACCACCGCCCCTCCCTCACCGCACGGCACTTGATGCTGCAAGGAGTGATGGCAAGTTGTCGCCATGGCAACGGGAGTCAGGTGTGCCTGCACGTGCGTATCCGCTCGTATTGGGTGCGAATGTGCAGTCGATCATGTGAATTTAATGGAAACAAAAAAAAAACACATCTAGGAAATATGTGCGTGGGCCAAACGGAAGGAGGGAGGGGGTTCTTTTGGGGCGGGGGAGGGGACCCACGCACATGATGACTGCGCGCGTGTGTGTGTGTGTGTGTGTGTGGAAGGCGTGGGCTCCTCCACAGCATCATCACTCGCTTCACAGCAACAGCCTCCTCCTTCTCCCCCTCTTCCTCATCATCACCACCACCACCACCATCATCCTCACCAGGGCTGAGACATCGCAGGCATCGCGGGGTGAGTCCTTGTACATTTCATTAGAAATGTTAACGATGGCTTTTCCGCGTCTTTTTTGTTGTTGCCATTTTAAAATATTTCCCCCCCCCTCCTCCCTCAAGCTACGAGGGGGACACGATGGGCGTGTTCTCTTCCACGCAACAATTAACGCTCCATTTTTTGTGTGTGCGTGTGAATCGGGCCTGCATTCTCATCCAGGTCGTGACAAGCAAGATTTAGCTCCCGTATCAAAACACACACAATTGGCCATTATTTCCACCTTCGCGTGTGTGTGGCACATTTGAAAAAAAATGTAGTGTGTGTAAAGTGTGCAAGCGAGCCAGTTTGCGATGAGGCCTTTCCCCCTCCTCTCTCGTCTTCCAGAGAAGCAGAGAGACCATTATGGATGCACTGGAGGTTTCATTTGCACAATATGACTCTTGCACCTGCGCTGCCAGACACCAAAAACACACCAATGCAAACACAACACAACACACGCATGCATGCAAATAGACAGATAAGATTTACCACTTGCGTGCTAAGCTGTTGCTCATTTTTTATCCATTAGCCTTCGGAGCTTCTTCTTTTTTCTAAAATGTGTATTTCCCACCTCCTGCAGTGTCTCGTGTTGGAGCAAATTAAACAAAAGCACAACAGCTGTCAGTGAAGCACACGTTACATTACATTAGATTACACTACATTAGGAACACTTACTGTATTACTCTTTCATCTTATTAATGCTATGGTGTCATTTTACACGCTTGAACTGTGTTGTATGTCAGTACACACTCACACAACACAATATCAATCTACTGAAAAACACCAGTCAAAGATCCTCTATTTGGCAGGAGCAATCTGCTGTTTATAGGGACCCACCAAATACAAATATCCTTTATATATGTGCAGTTTTAAAGGACACTATCAAACATCCTCTCATGTATCGGGATGCCTTTGCTGTTGTTGAGGACCGACTGCAAAAAATGCTCGGCAAAGATCCTCTATATGACAGGAGTGTGCTGCTGTTTTTACGAATCGGATGGAAAAAAATTGTAGTCAAAGATCTTCTATTTGACAAGAGAGCTTTGCTGTTTTTAAGAATCGACGGCAAAAACGCGAGTCAAAGATCCTCTATATAACATGATAGCTCTGCGGTTTTCAAGACCTGACCGCATAAAAGCTAGTCCAAGATCCTCTATATGACAGGAGTGTGCTGCTGTTTTTACGAATCGGATGGAAAAAAATTGTAGTCAAAGATCCTCTATCTGACAAAAGAGCTTTGCTGTTTTTAAGAATCGACGGCAAAAACGCGAGTCAAAGATCCTCTATATGACAGGAGTGCTCAGTTTTGAAAGACCTACTGCAAAAACACTGGCCAAAGATCCTCTATATGACAGGAGTGTTCTGCTCTTTTTTAAAATTGACTGAAAAAAAAATGCTAGTCCAAGATCCTCTCTATGACAGGCGTGCTCAGTTTTGAAGGACCTACTGCAAAAACACTGGCCAAAGATCCTCTCTATGACGGGAGCGCTCTGCTGCTTTTAAGAACCTTCTGCGTAAACATTGTCTACATGACAGGAGTGCTGTGCTGTTTTTGCCGAGTGACGTCATTGGACGGTTAGTTGAGCGTGTGTGGTGTAAATATGACAAACAGGTGTGAGTGTGATGCGGTGCAGTCATGTTGTGTTTATCTCGTCACCTTCTACGTCTGGACTTTTATCACCTTCCAGGCTTTGTGTCTTTTGTAGCTCTTTTAAAATGAAGCCATGAAGAAGGGGGGGGGCAGCACAAACCCAGAGTGACATGTTGTTTTATGGCGACCAACGTGCAGCAGCGAGTACGGCGGCCCCCGAGGACCACAATAGGGAAACACATCGTAGAGCGCTTGCACCACAAACATCACCCAGGAAGCCACAAGTAACGCAAGGCCACACACCAGCGGTGATGTTGTGTTCATGTTTGCGCGGACGTTGATGAAATATCTCGTTTTCCTCCATTTCATGCCTCACTTGTTTCAGCGCCCCGTGTCTCCATGACTCGGTGCTCGGTGAACAGTTTCTCCGCCGTCGCTGCTTTGTTATTTGCTGCTTTTACAAGTTTGTGGCAAGAAAGGAAATCTGCACACACTCGCCATCAATCCGCTTGAATATCAAAACATTTTCTCCCACAAGAAAGAATAGAAATAGAAATGGTCAGTCCCAGGGTCAAACTGTCACCGTTGTAAATCATTGTATTAACTGTACACGTGTTTTTATGGTAACATTTGAACTATCATAGAAGTGTAAAAAGAAGATAACCAAATGAATGATGTCGCCGGGTGGCGACTACCGCGAAATATTGATGGCGTCCGGGTAGGCGTGTCACAAGATCTCGCAAGATTAAAAGTGACAAGATTAAAAGGCCCTAGGACTGGGACGATAATGAATGAATGAATGAATTAATCACACAATAAGAACTTGATCATTTTGCCAGTCTCAATATATCGCCATGTGCGTGCGTGTCTGTTTTCCTCATCTCTCGCCTCCAAACAGGAAGGAAGTGGGTTCACTCTGTACATTGCTTTCAGCACCTTGGAGCGTTTGTTAGAAGAACAAGGGCATGAACGGAGTGAGCCCTTTTGTCAGTCATAAAGTCTCTTTCTCTTGGTGGGTGGAGGCGGGGCTGCTAGCATACAGGGGCGGATCTAGCTTTTTTTTTAAATTTAAAAGTTAGACCTCATTTCCTGCAATCTGGTGATATCTGAGGCCAATTTCATGTCCTTAATTTCAAGAGTTTGTTGTTATTTTTATCTTTGGAATATATCGTTTACGCCAAAACATTCTATTTATAAAATTACCCGTACTAGGAGAAACCCATTTTAGCTCAATTTCCTGAAATATTTTCTAATTTGAAGCAGCTGTAAATTCCGAGGATTTGAGTATAATTTTATGTCACTGGGGATCGCTTTTCTGGTTCATTTTCATTGAGAATAGTCAGTTTTCCTTATAGTCATGATGCCAGAACCTTTGTTTTGTACCTCCACCTGAATAGCCATGTACAGCACACATTCAATGTCCAATGTAAATGATCAGCCTGACAGTGGCTTCAGGAATAGCATGCGTCTCGCTTGCATTCTGGCATATGCGTCCACCACGCGCCCAGAATTCAGAACATGTACCTTCACTGGGACTGGGTGACTGGAATCCAGGATGGTTTATCATTTTATTAGCTTTTATTGTGGCAAACAAAATCGTGGGTGCCTGTACACCCCCCACCCCCCCTCTAAATCCGCGCCTGTTATTATGAAGTATTACTGACTTACGTACGTTCCCTTTTTGTCACTGTTATGCTTGCCATTTTGTACTGAGCAGCCTGGACAGCAGAGACATGCATATAATGCTTACTATGCCACAATAAGTGCAATTTCAATTTAAATTGTTAAAAAAAAAAACACTCACAGAAAAGCCAAAGCAAAACACACTTGGGACACTAATTTTGCAAGATTTGAGGAGGCATCACAAAATGGTCGAACTCCACGTTTTATGCAACATTAGAGGCGCTTTTTTACCCCCAAAAAATGGATTGTGATCATTTTGGACTGTATTTTTGTGAGACACGTGCATGAAGAGAACTCATGCAAGTCAAGCAGGGTAGTCGATGCAGCGCTTTGTGGATGACAACTCTTTTTCCCATCGCCATGAAATATTAATGACTTCTCGGCAGCTCTTTTTTTTCACTATTATGGTTGCCGTCTTGTACTGAGCAGCCTGGACAGAGACGTGTGTGCAAGGCTTACGTCGTCTCAATACGTTTCATTTGTGGTTCTGTGATTATCATCACATTTTTCAGCTTTTTCTGCCAAAAGAAAACAAAAAAACACAGGAAAAAAAATCTTTCAAAATTTGAGTATGACAAAATAGTCAAATGCCACGTTTCAGGAGACTTCAGAGGCTCCAAAAAACTGAACCACCGTGATTTTGGACTGTATTTTTTGAGAAGTAGAACTTAAGGGGCGCATTCTCGGCAAATGCGCAAAGGATGCTCATCCCCACCTTGAGGCATAGAGTAGCGACCGAGGGCGGCCCTGTTCGCCGGTTCTGTGGTCGTCTGTGAATTTTCTCACAGAAAACCAAATCAAAACACACTTATGGCTTTTGGAAATCTGCAAGAGTCGAGGCCAGGTGACCAAACTGTCAAGTTTCCAGGCGACGTTTTGGACAGTATTTTGTGAGAAGCTTGAAGAAAAGCTGCGGGATGCTGTGACTCAGCTCACAAGTCACGCGGGGTCGATGCAGAGCCTGGTGGATGTTTTTCAAGCTGCCTTGATGGTCGGGTGGCTTTTCATTGATTGGTCTGTTATCTTGATTGTCTTCCCCAGGGATTCTGTGAGGGATTTGACCATCAAACAGAAGCTCCAGGTGACCATAATCCTCGAATCGGAGCATCTCCCGACCTCGCAAGATGGAGGACGGCTATCAGAATCGGACCGCCTTCATCAAAGGTGCCAAAGACATCGCCAAGGAGGTGAAGCGCCAGGCCTCCAAGAAGGTGGGCCGCACGGTGGACCGCATGAACGACGAGTACAGCCGGCGCTCCTACAGCCGCTTCGAGGAGGACGACGACGACGACTACCCGGCGCAAGGCGGCCAGGACGGCGGCGGCTACTACCGCGGCGATAGCCAGGCGGCCAATGACGACGACGAGGGCGGCCACAGCGACTCCACTGAGGGCCACGACGAGGATGACGAGATCTACGAGGGCGAGTACCAGGGGATCCCCAGGGCCGACTCGGGCAAGGGCAGCCTGGCCGGGGGGCCCGGCTCGGTGGCGGCTGGCGCTCAGCAGTTTCGAGACGTCGGGGTGTCCGAGGCGGAGAGGAGGAAAGACCAGGAGGAGCTGGCCCAGCAGTACGAGACCATCCTGCAGGAGTGCGGACACGGCAAGTTCCAGTGGACCCTCTACTTTGTGCTGGGCCTGGCGCTGATGGCCGATGGCGTGGAGATCTTTGTGGTCGGGTTTGTCCTCCCCAGCGCTGAGAAGGACATGTGTCTGTCTGAACCCAACAAGAGCATGCTGGGTATGTTCACCATCAAATGCATGCGTTCATTAGGCACACGCACACGCAGCCGGAATCACTTATTGTGCCTTTAACAGGACCAGTCAGTCACATAGACCTCCACCAAACACATCGGACGCTTTAACAGATGCACACTTCACAAAAGCGCACTTTTATCCAGTTTTGCACCAAATTTGAATCGGTTCACAATGATAAAACATACTTGTCATTAAATTCATTTCAACAAATACACACATTGGTTGAATATATTGCATTTTTCACCAAAAATACCTTCTTCTTCGGTGTTTCTAATATTTTGGTTTTTTTTATGGCAACCTGAGTGACAGCGTCCATCAAAATTGAACATGAATGTTGTTATTATTAAGGCAGCTCACTTTTTACTTATTAGGGATGCTCCGATCGATCGGCCACCGATTTCCGCATAAAATCCTGTGATCAGCAAATGGCGATAAATGCCTTGCAACGCCTCATTCCTCCACCTGAGGCAGGACCTCATTCCCAACCCGGAGGGAGCAAGCCACTCTTTTCCCGCTGAGAACCATGGCTTCGGATTTGGAGGCCAGAAGCTTCGCACCCAGCTGCAAACCGCCCCAGTGAACACTGAAGGTCACAGCCCGGTCACAGCAAATAACCCCAAAAATAGCTGAATTCATCGGACGAGATGACCAGCTCAACGTTTCCCCCTCATACGGCACCCCTGGCCAAGAGCACTCATCAGAAATTCATGTAAAAATCTACACGTGATCGATGTGATCAGTATCGCCTGATTGTACTCACGGATGACGGGAATCGGCAGCATAACACCCTGATTGGAGCGTCCCTATTATTTATTCTTTATATTATATGAGCAATGCAACACTTTGAAGTGGTCAAAATATTAGAAACAGCTCTCCCGATGCTGCCATACCATAATAATATAACTACTTCAATTAGAGTTTTTAAATCGTAATTATTCTAATTTTAGTTTTTCATTTGTTATTTATAATGATGTGTTTTATTTATTTGTATTTCTTTTTGTATTATTTCTTTGATGAACTCATGTAAATGTTTGCTGCTCCAGCAGCCTGAAACAAAGGGGTGTTCCTAACATTGTGGTCACCTTCTTTGTATTTACGGCCTTGAGTTTCAATGAAAAGTCAACATAATCTTTGCGAAGGCAACACAAATGTATCGACTCTCGTTAGTTTATGTTGCTGATATCGTGCATGCCCCTTAATGGTGTCTGTTGCTGTCTCTCCTCAGGTCTCATTGTGTATTTCGGCATGATGGTGGGGGCGTTCCTCTGGGGAGCTCTGGCCGACCGCATCGGCCGCCGCCAGTCTCTCCTCATCTCCCTCTCCATCAACAGCATCTTCTCCTTCTTCTCGTCGTTCGTGCAGGGCTACAGCACCTTCCTCTTCTGCAGGCTCCTGTCGGGTGTTGGGTAATTATCACCAATGAAAGAAATATCCTTTTACGGCAGGCGGGGCTCACGTCTTCTGCCATCTCTGCAGCATCGGAGGCTCCATCCCCATCGTCTTCTCCTACTACTCGGAGTTCCTGTCCCAGGAGAAGCGAGGCGAACACCTCAGTTGGCTCTGCATGTTCTGGATGATTGGTGGGATTTACGCGTCGGCCATGGCGTGGGCCATCATCCCCCACTATGGTCAGATGAGATGGAGTTCGTGGAGCAAAGCAAGTTGTCCATAATATACTTCTATACATGCTGTACGCGTTACTGCTTGTCGTCCTGCTTTGTCAGGGTGGAGCTTCCAGATGGGCTCGGCTTATCAGTTCCACAGCTGGCGTGTATTTGTGTTGGTGTGCGCCTTCCCCTCCGTGGCCGCCATCGCTGCCCTCAACGCCATGCCGGAGAGCCCACGTTTCTACCTGGAGGTCAGCTGACCCTCGAGGCTAACAACATGCTGTGTTACATGTAAGATTTGAAAAGTGCAAGAATGAATGCACCTGGGATTTTCCTTTGGTAACAGAATGGAAAACACGATGAAGGCTGGATGATTCTCAAGCAAGTCCACGACACCAACATGAGGGCCAAGGGACACCCGGAGAAAGTCTTCACCGTGAGCACACAAACGTCAACATTTATTGCTTTTCAAGTTGCATTCTTGAGGATTTGGTTTATCACTGAACAGCAGCAATGCTCTGTGTCTGTCCTAAATGTTAAGAACACTCAAAGATGAATATTTAAAAACGTGCAAGTGAGGCTTTGCCGTTCTTAGGAGAATATCTACAGTGTGTGTGCACCATTATCATGCAACTTTTAGCGTGCACAATTTTTGGGGAGCTTTTTAGTGTGCACTATTATCATGCGCTTATTAGCGTGCGCTATTATTGGACGCTTATTATCATGCACCTATTAGTGCACACCATTATTGTACGCCTATTAGTGTGCACCATTATCATGCACCTATTAGTGTGCACCATTATTGTACGCCTATTAGTGTGCACCATTATCATGCACCTATTAGTGTGCACCATTATCATGCACCTATTAGTGTGCACCATTATCATGCACCTATTAGTGTGCACCATTATCATGCACCTATTAGTACACACTATTATTGGGAGCCTTTTAGGGGCATCCGTTTGTGTGCACCAGTATCGTGTGCCTATTAGTGCATACACACACAAGAGTGCTGGTTTTCTTATAGGCCACAACTTTCAAGACAACCTGAACAGTCCAGTTGCGGTCGATGAAATGCCCTGAGAATAAGATAAGAATAAGAACATTCACAGGCGTATAGGCCACATCTTCCATCATGACACAAATAAACATCAGCATACGTATTTCAGTCCTACCAGCATTCACGTTTACTCTCTACAGGAGTTGGAAAATAAAAAAGATGCTGTGGAACCCTTGCCTAATGATTGTGCACACCTTGTAGAACTCCTGCCGGCTGAGAATGTGAGCAGTTGAAGCCTGAGGTGACTCTTCCTCCTTTCGCCCAAGGTCACCACCATCAAGACGGTGAAACAGATGGACGAGTTGGTGGACACTGGCACCGACACGCCCGTCTGGCAGCGCTACAGGCTCAAGATCATGAGCCTCTCCCAGCAGGTGAGCAGAAGTCAAGGTGACATGATGGATTATCGTAAATGCTCCAATTATCCACGGCGTCCCCAGAAGTTGCCTGCTTATAAATAAACCAACTATCATCAAACATTCCTCGTTTTGGTCATTTTGTATTGTAAGTGTGACGTTCTTGTCCGGAAGTGGCTTTCTTCTGGCTTCTTACATGGCCTGAGAGTCAGGTGTTAGAGCGCCACCTGTTGCTTTGGCATGCACGTGACAGCCTGTGGTGATGTTTTTGTGTGTGTTTTCATATACTGTAGCCTTAAAATATACAAGGAAGTGACTCACCCTGGAGTGCTTCTTACTATTATTATTATTATTATGATTATGATTATTTTGAAATATCATTGCAGATTCGGAATAATATTATTGCCTGCTTCACCCCGGAATACAAACGGACCACTTTCATGCTGATGGCCGTGTGGTTCACCATGTCTTTCAGGTAAACACACCTCACGATTTATGTTCTATTTGGGTGTTTTTCATCTTCAGTTACACAGATATCAGCACGTATCGACACATACCGTATCACACAATGGGCGTTTGGTCATAACTCCTGTTTGCAGCTACTACGGCCTGACCGTGTGGTTCCCGGACATGATCAAGTACATCCAGAAGCAGGAGTACGAGTCCCGCACCAAGACCTTCAGCAAGGAGCGCGTGGAGCACGTCACCTTTAACTTCACCCTGGAAAACCAGGTGCACCGCCAAGGCCACTACTTCAACGATAAGTGGGTAACATGTACACTAGATAGGAGCGCCACCATGTGAAGCATGCACACACACACACATCTACCGTATCTGCTCTTTACCTCAGGTTCCTCAACCTGAAGATGAAGTCGATGGTGTTTGAGGACTCGGTGTTTGAGGAGTGCTACTTTGAGGACATCACCTCCACGCACACCGTCTTCAGGAACTGCACCTTCATCGCCAGCCTGTTTTATAACACAGGTACCCGCGCCAATGCTGGGCTCAAACCAGCCTCGAGTCGTTTTTAGCCACACGAGTGGCCGTGGAGACGCGTGTTGTCAGTAACCCAGGGTTACCAGTGCTGCGGAGGTGTTGCCGTGGCAACGTAAACACATCATTGAAGCCTTCCTGATGGCATTGGAGTGGTCGGTGCGGATTCAACAGTGATGTGTTTTCTCAATGACGTCTGAGGGAATATACAGTAGTTACTCAACTGCAGAGAGTAGGTGGCATTTTTAGAATTAAGCCCTATGTAATAATAATAATAACAATAATAATAATAATTCAAGAACAACGCTAAAAACCCACAGCATTTCAGTACGTGGAATCAAATTATAGAACGGATTGAGTAAGGAAGTCAATCAGTGCACCGACATGAGCGAAGTCAAGAAACAATACAAGCAGTTGATGTTTGCGACTTACAAGGAGGAAAAGTCTTTAATGGTTTGTCTCTACTTATTATTATTTATTAATACACTGTTTATTATATATGATTTCTATGTTATTTATTTATGAACAAAAATGGGCATATTGTTACATTACCTTATCACTCTTATGGAACACAAGGAGTGAATAAATGTACTGCAATAGATGTGGAACGGACGGGGGGTCGGATTAACTCAGCTTTGCTTCTTCCGACTCCTTTTGGACATGTGCAACTGTGAAATGAATTATGTGATGTATTCCACTGTAACTTGTATGCATGTTCAAATAAAATGAAACCATCACCAATTGGAATAAGAAATAATAACAATAATAAGTTTTAAAATGTGTCAAATATAAAAAAAAGTTAGATTATGTATTTTATTTGTGCACATGCATTTTATTAGTAATAGTATTTAATATTATTATTACATTATTTATGTTATTATTTAATAATTATATGTACTTTGAATTTTATTTCTATATAATATATAATATTTAGAAAATATATTTTCAAAATACTTTTTCCATGAATAAATCTTCGCTTATTGTAGTAAATGTTATATATAAATAGATATTTATTCGTTTACTTTGGTGTTAAGTGGTACTTAGTGATAACGTATGAATTTGAATATCTAGTGTGACATGTTGATTTATTCAAGTGGACGACACACCAGCGATTAACTGAGGCATGCTGCTTTTTCCACAGCGTCCACAAGTACAAATGAACGCTACGATTAACCTCCAACCACATTGCTGGGATGTCATCAACCATACCGCTCACAGCCACTAGATGGCATGATTGGACGTTGATGGCGTTCCTGGACTGCTGTGATATGCTGTGATGCGTTCGTGGAACGGATGGCATTTGTCGTAAGAACATTTGTGTTGTGTCAGACTTGTTCAAGTACAGGTTTGTGGACTGCAAGCTGGTGAACAGCACGTTCCTTCACAACAAGGAGGGCTGCATGCTGGACTTCAGCGACGACTTCAACAACGCCTACATGATCTACTTCGTCAACTTCCTCGGCACGCTGGCCGTCCTGCCCGGCAACATCGTCTCGGCTCTGCTGATGGACAAAATAGGCCGTCTGAGGATGCTGGGTAGGCCAATCAGTGCAACCGATCATTCATTTGTCATCCTCCGCAGCACTAATGGTCTTCTTTCTCCTACACACACACACACACATACACACACACACACATAGCGGGGTCCAGCGTCATATCGTGTGTCAGCTGCTTCTTCCTGATGTTCGGAAATAGTGAGTCGGGGATGATCGCCCTGTTGTGTCTCTTTGGCGGCATCAGCATCGCCTCATGGAACGCTCTGGATGTCATCACGGTGGAGCTCTACCCCTCAGACAAACGGTAAGGACCACTTTTTCGTCCGCTAAAATGTCACAATGTACTCGTTGAATATACAGAGAATCATTTTAAAAAATACAGTATATTTTTTAATATATTTAATATTTTTATCATTATTTATTGGTTATAAATAGTATGTATAAAAATCAATACTGTATATATATTGCTATAAAATACGATACATTTCTATAGGTCTTCTCTCTTACCTGTAATCAATGATTTGTAAAAAAAAAAATGCTACCAATTAATTAATGTTATGATAAAATGCGTTTGTATAAATAGTTCTCCTCTCTAATAAATACCTCACCTCCAATAAAGCCTTCATTTTAAAAAATGATACATACATAATATTGTAGTATAATATTTTTTCCAATACGTATGAATATATTACGATTAGTTGAGTAAAAATACACCTGTAGAAATAAATAAATAAACCAATAAATGCCTCACCTTCAATACCTTCTTTTTTTTTTAAAGGTAGATATAATCTTAATCTTATAAAATCATATTATAAGAAGCTAAACTAGTATTATAAATGCATTTTTGGAAATAAAGGCCTTACCTCTAAAAAACGCTTTGGTTGTAAAAATGTTGCGTAGAGATTTAACGCAGTTTTATTGTACAAATGCGTTTGTGTAATGTCAATAAATACCTTTTCTCCAATAAACACCTTACCTCTGGTAAACACTTTTGTAAAAATTATGCACATATTGGATTTGATAAAAAATGCATTTGTCTCCTCACCTTGAATAAATGTTTTATGAGACTATTATTAAATGATGTTAATGTTATAATATTGATCACATGTGTCAGTCTGGTAAAATGCTTGATATAATAATGGTGCTGTCTGGAATAACTGCCTTACCTCTGATAAAGGCCCTCTGCAACTGAGTAGGACATATATATTTATGATATTTAAAATATCATAATAAAAAATATAATTAAAAACAACAAAAAATGCTAAAAGATGTATTATATATAAGTACTGTACTACTGCTACTTACATTAAATTCTTAAAGTAATATTGTACTTAGAAATTTAAAACAACAAACTAGTTCAAGTCATGTATTGTTTTTGCGCCGTGATGTTATGATCAGGACCACGGCCTTTGGCTTCTTGAACGCCCTGTGCAAGGTGGCGGCCGTCCTGGGCATCAGCATCTTCCAGTCCTTCGTTGGCATCACCAAGGCCGTGCCCATCCTCTTTGCCGCCGGTGCCCTGGCCGCAGGTAGTTTCCTTGCCACAAAGTTGCCTGAAACGCGGGGCCAGGTGCTGCAGTAGTAGCAGGTGTCCAGCTGGGGGGTGTCCAAAGCTCGGAGCGAGTGCATGACAACCGGGGACCCGAACATCCCTTGAGAGCTTCAGCGCCGCTTGTCTGTCACACTCCCAAACCACCACACACACGCACACACACACACACACACACACACACACACACACACACACGCACACACACACACACACACACACACACACACACACACACACACACAGACTCACCATTTTTTGTCAAGTCCAGAATCCGCTGACATGTGGATGACGTCATTGTGAATGACAGGAGAGCACACGGGCGCATAGAAAACAAGCCATTTTCTTAGAGAGCGTCGCAAAATGAATTTCTCTTTCATGACTTGGCTGCTTGATTTAACCATTTAATCCAGGCATTACTTTTGCTTTTGAATCTATTTTTTTCACATTTATTCTTACTACCTTCATCTCTTTCTCAAAAGCAGTTCCCAGGATTCTCTGTTAAATGTAAAATGGGGTTGCAGTACTTTTAACCCGGTTCCTCCCTGTGTGTCGCTCCACTCTTCTTGTTAAAAAAGTCGCACAGCGCCCTCTGCTGGGACTATGTTTTATTTCAAGTCCAGTGTTGACGATTGAGTTGCCTAAATTTGTTTTAATGTGCAAGTGAGTTGCATATATTTGCGTGCGCGTGCGTGTGTGAGAGAGAAAACTCGCATCATTCCAAGACTTTCTCATAAAAAATACTTTTATTTACTATTGATTGCTTCTGAAGAGCAGAATGTACCAAGCAGCAGCAGTGTTTACACTATTTACAATTGAATCGACACAGTAGCTCAGGTGAGTGCTTCACTTATGTTTACATTAATTAGTCATACTGTCTGCTATTTTAGAACGATCAATTTGCTTGTTTTTAACGATATAACTCCATGATAGTCATAAGCACAAATGGGACCAATCTAAAAGTTGATAATGATTACATACTAACGCGGCACAAAAAACGGGACATATATAACAGACGTTTACTAAAAGACACATTTACGTTTGATACTTTGAGGCTTATAAACATAATTCCCCCCAAAATGTACATGAAACTTGTGTGCAGACAATCAACGAGTGAGGCTTGAATGCATTGCGTGTTTAGCCTAGCCTAGCCTAGCATAAACGGCAGTTAGCATAGCTTGGCCTAGAAACAGTGGGGAAAGCAGCTATTAACTTTAAGTTAAAAACCACAAAAACGTTAGCGAGTAAAGCTAATAATGTAAAAAGAGACATCCGTTGTGTATAAATCTGAAATATAGCCACAAGAAATGCTATCGCAAATTCCACACATTCGCCTTACTGCCGGTTTGTCCGCTAAGCTAGCTAGGCTAACGGTGAGAGTGAATGTGTTTCCTTCCCAAAATGAATTAGTCTTAAAGACTAAATAAATACACAGTTTGAGAGATTATTTGCATTAAAAACATCTACATGCATTTTTAAAACTTTTTTTTGGCTTTACTTAAGAAACACCTCATGTATGCTGCGTGGCGTGTAAACATAGAAACTGAGACTCGTGGGGTGCTCTCTCTAGTCTATTTACAAAAAAAGGAGAAAAAATCCTCAATTTACAGCCGACTTGACTCCTAATTCAAGTCAAGCCATCGTGCGTGACGCATGTTTGTGTCGTGTTGTCTGACTTTTTGGACGTCCTTGTATGCCAGCCAGTTTGTGTCTTTTGAAAAGCCAGTTTTTTCAGTGTCCGATGACGACGACAACATTGATTCGTTGCTTGCAGTGGTTGTTCTTGGTTAAAAAGTGGGTTTAACATTGGTGAAATGTTGAGTATGTGTTCTGAAAGTGGTGACTGTGCTCCTTTATTTTGTATTTCTTTTTTCTAAAAAACAGATGTATACACCCAAGTTACTCAAGAGTAATGTAACAGCAATGGTGAGAAATGGGCCCTCGCCCATCTTTGATTGGGGCAATAACCGCTAAACCTGAAAGTCATCCAAAGAGTGCCCTTGATAACTATTTGTTACTATGTGTAGAATGAAATATAAACAGTATATTGTATATGTAAAGCTATCAAATGGATCCCTATCGTTTGTTGGAGTCAAAATGAACAGTTTTTCCGATCAAAGGATGGACTTTTTGTCTTAAAATGGACACAAGGACAAATCCATGCCAGAAAATCCCAAATCTGGACAAAGAACTGCGAGAATCCATCATAGTTGGACTATTTTTGTTTTCCCCAATCTTTATTTGAACAAAAACTACTTTAAATGTGAGTGCAATTGAAAAAAAAAGAATCAACATAAACTACTGTATGTAAAAAAAAAAAAAATAAAAAAAAATTGATGTTTGTATGTGCAAGTATGGAATTTGTGGAAAATTCAGGAAAACTATTTGGCAGATGAGAAAAAAAATATGTACAAAACCTCTTTGGTGTGTTGTCTTTGTGTATAAAATGTAGGTTCATTGACTGAATGTTGGGACTATGGGGTGGACTGGACATCCAGAAAAACTAAACTTAAAAACACAAACCCAACCATCTAGCATCTTACTAGTGGCGTTCACATACACAGGCAGCCTCAGAAGCAACCAGTTATTGGCTGTACATTCAGTGATAACAGCTAAACTTTGCCAAATATAAGTATTGTGCATGCATGTGTTACATGGGGCATGGCTTGTAATGTCAAGGCAGGAAGGATGTTTTAATGCCTACAGCAAATTCAAGTTGCATCCCCCATGGAGTACCCAACCAAGGCAGACAACACCTTTAATACAAATACTTTATTCTTTTAAAAAAAAAAATAACTGCCATTAGTAGCCATCGTGGCTGTGTACACGTGCCTTCATGTTGTCACATGACAGGAAAACAAGCATAGAGCGCAATGCCACACTGGTTGCGTCGGTTCCGAGCCATCTTGATGTAGCCCTCGTCGCCATAACGGACGCCCCAGCTGCAATTAAAAGCTTATTTAAAAGCACATCATTCAACCACCTTGCAAACATTTTAAATGAGACCTGTTCTTGACCAGCCAGTAGTCACTTCCTTTTTCTGTGCCGTAGCCCACAGCTAGCACGCCATGGTTGACTTTGTGCGTGCACGTGTTGTCCTGGTACACACCTGGACAGCCAAAAAAACACCCTCACAAATTAGTCAGTTTAACATGCAAACCATTCACCTCACCGTGACGGTAAAAATGGAATTTGGGTCGTGAAGCGTCCACGGCGATGGAAATTGGCCCAACCATTGCCAGCGCCATCTTTAGTGCCTTTTCATTCCCCTTTGGGATGTACACGTAACCTGAACAGTTGGCAGCACGATCCTGCACGTTGTACTTGCACTCGCCACGCTGAAAGACAAAAATCAAAGTAACGTTTAAAATCATTTGTCTATTAATGACAATGTAGGTTAAAACCAAACCTTTGTTTAAAAAAAAAAAAAGAAAAAAAATCTGTATATTTCATTTTGATTCCAAAATTCTCACTTTTCTGTGCATTTTAAAAGAGGCAGCTAAGAATGCACGTAGTGAGACAACTATTCTGCCTATAATGCCTGAAAAAAAAGTGCCAACAGCGCTCATTTATATCATGTGACCTGCATATTAACCAAGCTACAGCGACATTAACGTTATGAAGAACTACATTAATGGTGTAGTGACACCATCTAGCTACTAGCTTCACCACACACACACTCACAAGGCCTCAGGCCACTGGCGAAAGTAACGCTGCATATTGGAAAAGTAAACGCTAGGTGGACATGCAGCGAAAATGGCTCAACAAATCCATGCTTTGTGCTCAAGATGCAGCTCGACAAAAGCCAACATCCGCAATCAGACTTCAAGTCTGGTTTTCGGCTTTGTGCCAAGTGCGCGTTCACACGAAAGGGGGCATTTGATGTCATGATTCTACTTCCGCTGAAAAGTGAAGCAATACCAACTAGTTTTTAAATTTACAAGAAATGAGTACGTAATTATGGAGTGTTAAGAGTTCCCAAAAGATGACTGCTAAAAGCAACATCATCGCCGCCAATACAGCGAAGGAGGACTGCCGGCATGCAGTTAACGTAGATTGTAACAATGATACCCTACTCGTCTTTTCATTTATCAACACAACATTGCACAATGTTAACACATTGGAGCAACAACTTGTGTTTTCGATGTTAGTTTCATGAAACAGTATTTTAATCTGCTGTATCTCGTGACCAATAGTGTTCTGGAGTGTTTTAATGCACCCAGGGAGGACGTTTCGCTAATGCTTAAAATGACCAAAACACGGTATTCCATGTTATCACGAGTGCGTCCATTACCACATGCTCACAGCATGGATAGAAAACTTGGTGTTAATAGCGACCTTTCTAAATGGCGTAGGTGTGCCATTACTTGCATTCTTAGCTGCCTTTTTTAAAGCCGTTTTTATATCTTTAGAACGCACAGAAAAGAACGTGGGCTCATGTCTCAATTATTGTGGATTATGGGCAAAATTCTAAAAAAAAAAAAGAAAAAAAAAGTGCCGTTTTCCTTGAAAGAGCTCACCTTTCCCATGTAGGGATAGGTATTGTCCGAGTCGATGCCCTTGTTCTGGTTGACATATTTAAAAGCGTTTGCCATGAAGCCGCCATGGCAACCATGGTTGCCGTACTCGAGGGAACAATCCACCAGGTTCTGTGGACTCAAGGACGTCAGGACCCCCGTTGTCTTCTTCAGTTGACCTTCCAGAGCTCCCACGGCACTGAAGGCCCAGCAGGACCCACAAGGACCCTGCAGAGGAGTTTTGGTTTTTATGCAATATTACCAAGAAGACTTGATGGCGTTCACCTGCATCTTGACCTCAGTCACCAGGCCTCTTTCCCTCCAGTCCAGCGAGTGCGGCAGCCGACTGCTTTTGTCCCAGTTGAAGTTAAAATGATACCTTTCCAGGTCTGAGGGAATGATGGTGCCAGTGAGGGTGCCGCTGATCTCCTCTCTGGTCTGCAACATGGCAAGATCATATCAGGGCAGATTACAGAGTTCATGCTTTGCTCGTCTTCTCACCAGGTCTCCCAGGTGGTTCATGGCCAACTCAAAGGTGTGCAAGCCCAGGGAGGTTTCCAGGTTGTGGACGTTTATCATCTGTAGGTTCTCTTCCCAGATCTGCCTGCGACCAGACTCCTCCACCTAAAAAGACACATGATGCAAAAGTGACTTTTAAAGAAGTATAAAGCCTGTTCATGAGCACCAGTTGTGTTGAGTCCATTTGTCTAAAGACACACAAAACAGCGTCTTAGTAGTAAATCCCAGTGTCAAGGACAGATATTGGACAATACAACTGTTGCACCTCTGAGACTTACAGTATTTAAAACAGATGGGGAAAAAATGACATGGGACCTTTAAGCCAATAAGAACAAAAAAACGCATATAACTTTGTACCTGATGAGAGTAAACCTTGTTATGCATCTTCTTCCAGAGCTCCCAGTGATCATCCAGAGCCGGACTGATGTCGGCCTCTGCTAATCCCCACAAGATGGCGAACAGCAGGCTCCGAAACATTTCTAGATCTGCAAAAACAAAGCTGTAAAGGTAAGAGAAATGCTGTCCTGACACTTGCACAGGGATACCACAGCATGAAACACATCCCACCTGAGAAAGAGAACAGCAAACACACACTACATACACACGTAAGCCCCCTTTTATCTAATTGGTTGCACACCTGCAGCCCATCAGAGGCTGATGACATCATCACTACTTGCTCTTCTTCATTGGTTTTTAGGTGAAAGACCTCCATTGCTGACCCGCCACAGCATACAAAGACAAAACGTTTGCACAGTCTGGTTATTATTGTGTTGTTTCTAACATTTATTTGTAACTTTATTTGAACCAATCTAGCTACACAAGAAGGTCAAAATATTAGACACGGCTCTCCGCATGATGCAGCCCCTTGCACAACCCTAAAAATCCAACTACATATGGAAGAAAATGGCATTAAAGTATTTATTAATATCTATGAAATTAAAATCCTGTTAGTGTTAAATAATGGCATCTTACAAAGTAAAACATTTTAAGCAGTTTGAGGAACAATGTCTATGAAATTATACGATCACAAATGATGTCAAACACTATGCTACTGGGGGCATAATTGCATTGTAATGATATGTGATATTTTGTTCAGAATTCTAGTCCATTCTGTTGGCACCGTAGCTTAGTGACAGCATGGCCCCGTCTAACCAGACTCTAAAAAAATAACTATTCTGAAGTGGTAAATGGATCAAATGTTTTTTTGTATTATATTGCTGACTTTCACAGTAAACATTGCCAAGCTGTCCGTCATTCTCACCTCCCTTGTAGATTTGGAAGGACGGCAGCACAACATTCACGGCCACAGCCACGCGTCTCACGGCGGCCTGCGGCTCTGCCTCGTCCCTCCGCGGAAGCACGCAGAAGCTGGAGCAGTGGCCAGCCTTTCCCCCCACCATGGCGATACCGCCCATCCTGCAAGTAGAGATATCATTTCCGTATTGGTATCCATGCATCTTTTATGAATACATAACTTAGCTTATGAAATATGCACATTATTCATGCAATCACGCTGCATCTGTGAGGTGATTTCACTCCCGACACCTGCTGAGATCAAACAAAATGATGGTAAACATGTTTTTCTAGCTTGGTGTTTGTGTACGGCAGGGTGTTACTGAGCATACAGTGGACTATTCATTAGGTACACCTGCACTATGCTTCAGTTGTGAGAGGCAGCCCCACCACTGCAAATGATAAACATTTTGCTGAACATACAGAGTGTATAGGTGTACCTAATAAAGTGGCTGCTGTGTGCACGGTCATAATGACCTGGTGCTCGTATGGTGTAGGAGCGTTCCAAGTCGACGCCTTGGTTGTGTGCGACATATTGGTAAGCCTGGGTGATGTAACCTCCTCTGCAGCCACGGTTGCCGTCTTGGCTGCTGCAGTCCACCAAGTTCTGTGGGCTGAGCAGCACCAGGGCCCTGGTCTTCTTCTTCATGTGGCCCTCCAGGGCCCCCAAAGCGCTGAGGGCCCAGCATGAGCCTCATGAAAGAACTTGAAAGAAGATGGTGTCATTCATTGGAGGAACGTTCTCCAGTTAAACAAAAATGGCCTATTTGGTTCTGCACAGGACTGACCAAGCCCTTGGTCCTCCCGTCCACACTGTGAGGCAACATCAGGTGTTTCAACTGTTGACCTCCTCTACTGTCTGAAGAAGAGAGAAAAACAGTATGGTAGCGTAGTAACCACCTTTCACCACTGGAGGTCAGTCTGCTTTAGTTCAAAATAGCACTGACAAGACTAGACAAGCTTCCATCCGCATTGAAACTCATGTGCAGTATTCTTAGAATGGACTTACCATGTCTGCCCGGTGGTTCAGTCCCAGCCTGAAGCTCTGTTTCCCTGCCAAAACCTCCCAGTTGTGTCTAAGCTTCCACGTTCTTCTCCAATACGGCTCTCCTGAAGGAAAATACAACAACAACAAAAAGAACACTCAGCAAGCTATACAGCTTTAATCCACTGTCTTACCTGGTTCTGATAAACCTGGTCATGCTGGAGGTCCATGTTAGCCACATGTGGTCCAAAGATGAAGAAGAGCAGCTCAGGACCAGTAAGCCAGAAAACAGCACGGTGCAAAGAATGTGCATCCTGCAAAAAAAAGTTGAATTGCTATCATGTTAAAATATCATGGTCATGTCTAATTGTTCATTTTTGTTATGAGCTTCTGAATTGGCCTCAATTTTTTTTTATTAGATCCAATTAGGAGCTGCTTGGCTTCAATAATAATGATCAAAAATTCATTAAATATTTCTTTTATCATGCTAAGCCAGTGTTTCCCTTACGGCCCGCCACAAATAGATTTGGCACTGCCTGTTCACCCTCGCCCATAAACACATCATAACGGGACTGTCTGTGAATGTAGCATGGCGTTCCAACTCCGTACAGTACATGGCATCATAACACTGCTTCTAAACACACCTCAAGAAGACGTAGCAGGAGGGATCAGTGTTGCCAATTAAGCGGCTACAATTAGCGAGTATTTGGACCCCTCCAGATTGTCTTTTTCCACAAAAGCAGCTAGCAACATTTTCTAGTCTTATTGGACACTTGTGGAGACTAACATGAGAGCATGTATCTCTCTTCTCAACGAGCAGCGGGGGTGCTGCTGTGAAGTAAAAACACAAAAGAAGGTGACAGAAGAAAGTCAATTTGTGTTTCTAAACATATTGTTTTCTTTTCAGGTTTTTTGCTCATCTTATGTCTCTCTCAATGGCCAATTATGCAAATTAGAGAATGACATCACCCCCACGACCCACTGCCACAGGTAGATTGCAGTCTTGTGGGAAACACTAAGCTATACATCATATTTTAATGCATCCAGTTAAAAGCCTTTCATCTTTATGTATTTTTTATTCTTTAAATGCAGTGTTCCCTAGCTCGATCGCAGTTCACCGTTCAGGGACTTTCTGTTTCGCTGATTTTTTTATTGCAATTTTAGTGCTTTTTAATTTTTTTTACAGCGTATGAATGCTGTCACAGGTGGAGCCTTTAAGAAGAATTGCATTGTGGGAAGTTGAGTGTTGTAGTTCTGTGCTTTAGTGTCTCGCTATTCTCACTCTTCTGTCTGCACCGTCCATTGTCTTCTGCGTCGTGACTGATTGACAATGGTCTGCAGCCAATCTCCTTCCTGCATCTCCTGTTGTGGTCATGGCTACCAAACTAGCTAACCGTGTGAGCTGCTTGCTAACCGCCAATACTGTAAACAACAGAAGAAACAGGAGAAGCTAACCGTGTGAGGAAAATTTTAACAAGGATACAAAAACGCCACAGCCGAACGGCGCCAAAATGGGGCCCTGTCAGAGGAGCGAAATACATGTGAGTCACTTATTAATTTCTTGTGTCCAAGCTAGTATGTTGATCATTGAAATTTAAACGAAATTTGAAATTTGAGAGTGTTTAAACAAGACAGAAATGTGAGAAAATGTTATTGCCTGTCTGAGAAAAGTGTATAATGAGTATGGTGAGGGGTTTTACAGCCTTCAAACATTTATAATAATTGTAAAGAAATATAGTTGGCTACTTTGCGGATTTCACTCATTGCGGGCTATTTTGGGAACCTGTCCCCCGCGATAAACGAGGGAACACTGTACACACACAAAAAGACAAAATTTGAAGATACATCTCCGTGCGTTCGTGGGTTTTCTGCAGGTACTCCGGTTTCTTCTCACATCCCAAAAACACGCATGCCAGGTTAATCGGTGACTCTAAATTGTCCATAGGAATGAATGTGAGTGTGAATGGTTGTTTGTCTATATGTGCCCTGCCATTGGCTGGCCAGCAGCCCAGGGTGTACCCCACCTCTCGCCCGAAGTCAGCTGGGATAGGCTCCAGCATGCCCCACGACCCTAATGAGGATTCAGCGGCTCAGAAATAAATAAATGAATGTTTTTAGTTGGACAACATTGATACTTATGTTAATTTTTGATAATGACGTTAATTTTGTGCTTGTACGTTGAATACAGCAAACTGCTGTTTGTAGTTCTTTGCCTTTGCCATGCGAAGCAAATGACTAAAACTACAACTACAAACAAGATTTCTGCTTGAGGAAAGTGTTGTCCTTTGTTGTTGACTAAACAAATATAAAAACTAAGAAAAAGAAACAAAATCTACATGATGGGAGTCCAATCGTTAGTAGTTGTGGTGTACTGGTAAATAAAGCAAGCCCCTTATTTTTTCTGTTTTTCAATGCTTGATGGGCCGTCACGTGAATCCAAAATAGAATCTGAAGGTGGAAGCGACACAAAGAAAGACACGAAGAAGCCGGTTAGGGCTTATGCTGTGAAATTGATCATATCATAACTTCCAGGGTGTCGCAGTCCTCTAGTAGTCCTGTTTTATGGTGGCGTCATGCTAAGTGAGCTAAATATACTCATGTATGATCACAGCTTCCAGGAACTATCCCAGCTGTCACCACAACAACCAAAAAATGAGACAATGCACTGACAATACTGACGACCGTTGTTACGCAACGTGCCGGGCTTCCACTCACCACCCCCACCTCTCTACGAATCCGGGCTTGGACTGATAGCGGCTGGTGAGATCGGGTCCCCCGGAGGTAGCAGATGGCTGAGTTCCTGACTCAGCGCCGTGTGTCTTCTTCTGTGGTGACGGCACATGCACAGCAACCATTCAGAACCGCAATAAAAAAGCATCCAAGCATGTTTAAAGAAAACGATTTGATTATAAATGAACTATCTGAGGTAATAAGAAGGTGTTTTCGTCACAGTTTCTTTGCTTTGGAGCAGGATTACCCAAAAATAGTTAATAGATTTTGACAACACTTGAGGGGGTGAGGTGTGGTGCCAAGCTAGAATACATTAAAAGATTGGTGCAGATCTGGACAGAGGTGCAGATGCAGGACATTCTGTCACAATTTTGTTGACATCGCAAGCCATTTTTTGGATGTCTTATGCAAATGGCGGTCCTCAACTGTCACCTGTTGCCCTTCAGCGTCATAAAGCTGAAAGCACTTCCTGCTTTTCCAAAAAAGCCAATGCGGAGATTCTCTTCCATCTGCCGCCGCTCCTGACTCCCAGCATTTGGCTGACCTGCGCCTGCCTCCTTGCGTCCAGCCTTGGACCGAGGCCACCAGGCAGCACATATAATCCCCCAGCATGCGCCCTGCTCCCTGCACCAGGTTCCCACCGCCGTCAGTGTTGTTGTTGCCATGAGGACGCCAGTGCAATATGAAACAACCTGGCGGGTCACGAGCTTCATTTTTAAGCTGCCGAAGGTACTTTTGAGTCTTTTTTGTGTGGCTTTACTTTATTGATAGAAAAACTCATCTTCTAAATGTAATTTTTTTTTTATCCAGGAAATGGAGCAATGATAATGAGAGAGCATGACAACTGGTGAGTCACAAAGTCTTATTTTTCTACGCTTTCAAATGATTGTTCCACTGCACCTCTTTACCTCCAGCAAAATCATAGTCACATTCTATGCAACACAAGACAAAATTGGCTGATATTTTGCTGAATATGTTAGTGCAAAAAAACAAACATCATCATCTTTAGGTTATTAACACGGCCATCTCATGTTGCATCTTGCAGCATGTGAGAAAAGTAGCCAAATAACGGCGATGACGTCACACCGACAGGTGCCACTTGTTCCTCTCACTTTTTGGTAAAAAAAAAAAATCTGGAGTGTTGTAATTTTCAGTGCTTTACCTGAGATTCTACCTCAGACTCCATGCAAATAAATAGTGTTTATTATGAATTATTTAGAGGATAGAAGCTATTTTAATTCTCCCCTTGGTGATTGAACATACTGTAAACTGTAAACTGTGATGTGTTTTTGTCGCCCCCTACTGGTCGAGTAGTGGAACTTTAAAACAAGTTAGTGACCTGATTTTTTTTTGTAGGAAATTATAAAAACTGCCGTAATTTGCTTTCTCTGTTTCAGTTTTTTCTGTGTTTGTTGGACAAAACTCCTCCTTAAACTGCTGTTTGGTTATGAAAGTCTACTTCCTGTTATCTAAGAGGTGAGAATTGGCTTTTTAAAAAAATATTAATTTGTGACTTTTAAAAAGTACAATTTTCAGTGGAGTTTCTAATATTTGGGTTACATTATTTATTAAATTCACAAGTGGAAAATATTGATATATGTTTATTATAATACTATAATAATATTTAGCAAATAATATATTGAACATTTGGACATGTTAATTAAACGGTGTTGTTTTTTGGATCATTTTACACTGTGTAGAACTGCACTGCGCTAAGAGCTGTCTCAATTTCTTTTACCTTATTAATTACACCAGTGGGAAATATTAGTATATTTATAATAATACTACAATAATATTTACCAAATACTATATTTTACAGTAATTTAATGTGGGAATACTTTTTAAACGTATTATTTTTAGAATATATTGGTGTAAAACCTCACTGCATTAATTACACAAGTGCAACACTTTCTAAACACATTTAACTACTATAATAGTATGTAATAATTATTATATTTTTAAAGTAATTACGTAAAAAAATATTTTGACATGTGCTTATTAATTTAAATGATTTACAATATTTTTACATTGGTGTAAAACTGCCCAGCATTAATTACACAAATGGAAAAACTAAGATCATATTTATTTTAATACAATAATAATATGTAATATTATTCTATCTTAATGTCATTTCATGTTTAAATTAATTAAATTCGTTTATGAATTAAAATGTAGTATTTTTAGAATATTTTTACACTTGCGTAGAATTGCACTGCATTAATTACAGAAGTGAAAAAACTATTAAGATATTTATTTTAATACTGTAATATGTCTTCATTAAATGGGTTTACTAATTTATATGTTTTATTATGATTGGAATATTTTGACACTGGTGTAGGAGGCATCATGCTGAGAGCTGTTTGTTATATTTACGCATTTTTTCCGCAGCAGTCTCCCATGCAGGCAGCCCGCCATCACAGACTGCGCTTGGGGGCTTTCTGCATGTTGGCAGCTGGCATGGTGTTAACTTCAGAAGCTCCGCCTCCACCGTCGCCATCGTGTCCTCACTTGTGCGGCTGCGACGTGACCACATGGCGGGTCAACTGCTCTTACGGCCGCCTCAGCGCTGTTCCTGAACATCTGCCTCCTGATGCCACTCAGCTGAACCTGAGCCACAACGCCATCAGGACTCTGGCACCTCAGCACTTTGGAGCTCTGGCGCGACTTTTAGGCTTGGATTTGAGCGACAACCTGCTTGCGTACATCGAGGTGGACGCGTTCCTCGGGTTGAAGAGCCTCATCAATCTGCACCTTGCTCGTAATCTCCTGAAGGTTCTTCCCGTTGGAGCTTTTTCCGGCTTGTCAGAGCTGCAACTGCTGGACGTGAGCAGCAATGAGCTCTTGGGCTTCCTTGATTACACCTTTAAAGACGTAGCGAGGCTGCGTGTGATGAAAGCGCTGCAAAACGACCTGGTCTTCATCTCTCGCCAGGCCTTTGCCGGCCTAAGCGGCCTGCGCCAGCTCCACCTGGACGCCTGCAACGTGACTTCAGTGCCCACAGAGGCGCTGGCACATGTTGGCGGACTGACTAGTTTGTATTTGTACCGTCTTGGCTCCAGCTCGCTGCCAAGCTATGCTTTCATCGGCTTGGTGCGTCTCAAGCAGCTCGTCATCTCTGATTGGCTCAGACTGGAGGCACTGTCAGCAAACAGCCTCGTTGGCCTCAATCTGACATCGCTCACTATTAGAAGATGCAACCTCAGCACCATCCCTTACGTCCCTTTGCATCATCTAGTCTATCTTGTCCACCTTGACCTGTCGTATAACCCCATCACTCACATCCACGCCAACCAGCTTGGTGACCTGCTCAGGCTCCAAGAGCTCCATCTCGTTGGAGGACATCTTCTGCATGTTGAACTCATGGCCTTTGCTGGTTTGACAAATCTGAACCTCCTCAATGTGTCAGGAAACCTTCTGAGCACGCTCCAGGAGGGCGTCTTTCATTCCGTCGACGCCCTCCAGCATTTAGGCCTAGACGCCAACCCCCTTTCCTGCGACTGCCGCCTGCTGTGGCTGGTCCACCGACACTCCTCTCTCAGCTTTGGTGGACGTTCTCCAGTGTGTACTACTCTCCAGTCGCAGGGTTGGTGGAATTTTCTGGAGCACTCCGAAGCGGAAGTCCTGCTCACATGCCGGCCACCTCGTATACAAAGACGCCAACCTCAGCAGGTGAGGGTGGATCAGGGGCACACGGTCGTCTTCTACTGCCATGCGGAAGGTGACCCTGCGCCATCTGTCACTTGGTTGAGCCCACAGCGTAGAGCTTTGAGCGACGTGGGCAGGATACGAGCCCTTGCCAACGGCTCGCTGGAGGTTCGCTATGCTCAGCCTCAGGACAGCGGTACTTATCGCTGCATGGCGTCCAATGTGGCGGGAAATGACACGTCGCCTATCAGCCTCCAAGTCCAAGGTTTCTCCTCATCCTCAAACCCTTTTCATCTTAAAAGCTGGCTGGTCTTCCCGTCCACCTCTCCGGGACGTGCAAGCGGCCCGCAGGAGATCCCGATCGACGTCAAGACGCTGCTGATAGCAGCGGCCATCGGCGTCCTTTCGTTTTTCAGCTCGGTGAGCGTGTGTTTCGTCTTCATCTTCTTGTGGAGTAAGGGTAAAGGGCAGCTAAAGCACACCGCCACCATTGCGTACGTGCCACGTAGCGTGACGAGCAGTAATGGTGGCACGGGCAACTACATGGAAACCAGCAGGTTTACCATGAAACTGATGTGAACATAATAAAAGTGATTTTAAACAGTTGCTAACTAAAAACAAAACATCAATATTGGGTTATAATGGCTTATTGCAGAATGAAATGAAAACAATTTATTCAGCCCATTCCGGTAAATACTATTTTTTTCTCCTTAGCAGGCAAATTGCAACAAGTCAGGTTATATCAAGTCTATGTATGTTGAGAAAAAAATGTGTATTTAACCTTATATTAAGGTTACTCTGCTACTTTAATTTCATTCTACATAATTTTATTGCATTTTTCTGTGTTTTCATTAAATAAAGTACATCCAATTTTAACATTTGCCGTGTGGTTTTGTATTGTGCTTAAATTTCCAAAATAAGCCACTCTCCATTCACAGATCAGCTCTGAGCAGCCGAATCTCAATCCTTGCTTCTCATTATACTAGCAATATTATCATTATTAATAACTATTTGGACGTTAGACGCTTAGTGTGGATTACATACTGTACATTCGTAGGTGGCTGTGTGAATTGCAATTTGACGCGCTGTGTTGAAAACCGCTTTATTTTGAAGGCAAGTTTCCATCGGAAGTTGACGTGCTAACCCGGAAGAAAACAGGTAGTCCAACTGCGGCTAGCTAGTGTTAGGCGACAGCCACAAGTCAGCGCCGTCATTTAATTCATAGATTAGGTCACAAAAAACAGCACAATTGCATAATTTCGCTGTGACTAACTAGTGGGTACGGCGAAATACTTATAATTACAGACAGGCTTTGCAATAAACACATTTTCCGCGACGTATAGCAATCAGGATACCTTTACCTAAATAGCCTGTTGTTAGCATCGCCAAGCTATTATAAACACAATGAGTTTAGCAGTTCACCGAGAGCCCAGGAAGACAGCAGGGAATCGCATGTCAAAGTTGCTGGATGCCGAAGAGGAGGACGAGTTCTACAAGACGACTTACGGAGGCTTCAACGATGTAAGTTTCTTATTAAAGGCTAAACTACAAAGGCAATAATAAAAGTGTACTGTCAGACAGTATCAAAACTGAGCATGATTATCTTTTCAAGGGCAGTTTTTGATGGCACTTTTTGTGTCGAAGCTAATTAAACGATGCAGGTGTTTTCTAATAGTGTACTTCCATAATAGTCCCTAACACACAAACCCTCAAAGCAAATGTATGAGAGAAGTGCTGCAAGAAACAGAAGTTAGCCAGGCTACCAGTGGAGCCAGACTTGAGGGATGTCTGTCTTTAAAGGCATGAGCCTCTTGCTCAGAAAAAAAGTTGTCTTAGAGTATTTAGTACATAGCTAAGCGTAGGTCTGTCTCCTCTGGTAGCCTGACAAACGTCTCTTAGCATTTGTCTCATGCTGTTATTTGGGGGGTTTATGTGTGTTTTGGGCATTTGTAGCACTTTTATTGCATTTGGTCTCGCTCTTGTAGTGTTTTTGTGATTGAAGTAGTTTCCCGTTGCAGTTTTTTTTTTTTAAGAGTTTGTGTGTTTTTGGTTGTGGACGTGTGGACGTTTGGACGTTGCTGCACGTTTGCCCGTCGGCCACTGTATTTTGAGGCTAAGTCAGCGCACCTTTTTGTCTTCCCTCCAGGAATCGGGAGACGACGAGTACCACGGAGAACACTCAGACACGGAGGATGAGGTGGACAGCGATTTTGACATCGACGAGGGGGACGAGCCCGACAGCGACCAGGAGGAAGATGCGCCTCGGCGGAAAAGTCGAGTTGTTACTAAAGCGTATAAGGTAGAGACTCGAATCATTGTGTTTAGTCATCCCTCGTTTATCGCAGGTAATTGCTTCCAGACCCGACCGCGATAAGTGAATTTCCACAAAGTTGGAGTCAATATTACCAAATGGAATATGTTGTAGCGAGAGCATAGAAAACCTGTTTATGACTTTGTAAATACGGGTGTTAACATTATTACCTGTATATTACCATTACCATTATTACCCTGTAGAAACCCAATAATCACTCGTACAGTCCTATTATTCTTTGTTTACATCACATTGTGTAGACTACGGTATCACTGCAGGGACATCACAGATGGCTGCCGCTAGCATACCACGCTAACTAGTTAGCCTCTCCAATTTACCGATTCTGAAACTTAAAGTGTTTCAAACGGTGTGGGGAAGAAGGACATAGAAGCCAAAAACTTACCACTTCCCCACGAAATGAGAGGAGAACCTTTTTTTCCCCACTCCATCTTAGCCAAGGTCATTCAAGATTCAAGATTCAAGAGAGTTTTATTGTCATGTGAATGGTAAAACAGCAGTTATACTATGCAATGAAAATCTTATTCTGTTCATTCTCCCAAGAAAAGAAAGAAAACACAAGAAAGAATAAGAAACATAAATACCAATAAATTAAGCAACAACAACAGAAGAGACATTAATACAGATAAATAATACAAATAAATAAATAAAGTGCTATGAGTGTGTGCGTGTGTTGCGTGCGGCGTGTGCGAGTGCTTCGTTGAGAAGCCTGATGGCCTGTGGGTAAAAGCTGTTTGCCAGCCTTGTGGTCCTGGACTTCAAACTCCTGTAGCGTCTGCCTGACGGTAGGAGTGTGAATAATGAGTGTTGTGGATGTGTGCTGTCCTTGAAGAGGTTGTGTGTTCTGTGTAGGACTCTAGTTTTATAAATGTCTTGCAGTGAGGGGAGGGCTGCCCCAACAATGTTCTGTGAGGTCTTGATCACCCGCTGGAGTGCCTTCCTATCACGTGTTGTACAGTTACCGTACCAAACAGTGATGGAGGCGGTAAGGACACTTTCCATAGTGCATCTGTAGAAGCAACTCAGGATTGTGGTCATGTCATCTAACGTCATGTTTCATAACATAACTGATGCCCAGTGACGTCAATACTAAATATAACTTGTCTTTCAATGGTTTTGGACTAATAATAGACCATAGTCAACCAGGAAATAGCCATCATTTTATTCATAGTAAAAAAAAAAAAGCGATATAGTGAGCGATATTCGAAGTGCGATATTGTGAGGGATGACTATATTCCTGTTTTGACTCATCCTGTAGTCTTTGTTTTCATGGATGTATTTTGTGTGTGTTCCATACAAAGGAACCTGTCAAAGTTGCCAAGCCTAAGCCGAAGCCCAAAAGACCCTCAGAGGAGACAAAGAAGACGGAGAAAACCAAAGTGGAGCTCAAACGGAGGATTCCGCAAGAATTTCAAGACTTTGGCGAGAGTACGATTGCGACGAACCTACCACAGATCCGTTGTTCCCTTAAACACTTGTTAATGGCTGTGTTTCAGTTTGCACACTTCCATACTTACACTCCAATATGTACCGTATGTACGCTGTGTATTTGTCCCAAATCCATTACTGTCATTTGGCACTACCTGGAAATGCCGTATTTATCCACATGCTCTAATCTCCTTTTTGGATGTCACTTTCAACCACTGGAGTCAGTCCCTCCCCTTCCGCTACCTAGACAAGATGGCGCTGATTGGGGGTGGTCAATTCTGCATACTCACTATTTGGGGTGTGTCGTGTGCAGAAGTATGCTAACTGAAACACAGCCAGCGACTGAGTGGTCCAATCTCAAAGCCATTTTTGTGTCTCTTCCAGCCCGGAAGTCCGTGCGACAGTCCACCAGTGAACACACCCGCAAGACCAATCTGCGCCTGCAGGAGCGCCAGGATGCCCCTCGGCGCAGGAGGGGGGCCCACCGAGACCGACCTCTGACGCAAGAGGAGCTGCTGGCCGAGGCCAAGCTCACAGCTGAGCTCAACATTCGATCACTGGGTATCAGCATTGCTTTCACACACAAGGGAAGGGGTGTCTAGGGCCCTATGAAGTCCTTTTATTTTGTTCTCAAATTCCGTTTTTTCTGTTTTCATTTTTTAGAATTCTGTTTTTTGCCTTTTACACTTTGACATTTTAGTGTGAGTGTGTGTTGGTGAATAGAATGTCTATTAACTAAATGCAATACATGATTGGCCAACTTTGCCCAGTAGTTTAGAGAATGGATGTAGCCGGGCTAACTTTTCAAATGGGCTGGCATCCTCTGCACACATTGCTACAAAATCTTCAACAAACTGTAATGCCCGTGCTTGTGATTAAGGAAGACGTAGTCACCCGTTCAATTCCAATTGCGTTATTAATGTAATATATTTTTATGATACCCTTAATATGTTTACGCAATTAGACAAGATGTGGCGTACCGTGCTCTTATTTTGAAGGCCAGAAGTGTGTTGTGTGTGTTAAATGTCTGTTGACGGTTAAGACAAGCTGGGTGCAAGAATAAACGTGCCTCGTCTTTTTTCAGTCAGACCTTGCACGACGTCATCAGGCATCGGAAAACGCTCGCTTACATTAAAGCGGAAAACACAACACGGTGAAAACACACTCTTCCAGCCTGAGACACGCGCACACACACGGCCGCACTAGCGTGCTCTGCTAAACGAAGCTAACCCAGCTAGCTTCCATTCACACTCCCTAAGAGGAGTTTTTATGCCAACTTTCTACGGTGTTTCTGGTGGCCATTCCGACATGTTCAGTGTGGGAGGGGGTGGGTTAGTGTTGATGGTGAGATTCCGCCACGATGGAGCTGTCCGCCAGGAAATACTTCCCCACACGAACGTTCCTTCTCCTCGCAATGACAGCATTTCATTCACATTATGTCAAATTCTGCGAGACTCTGCGTTTAGCAGTAAATTCCGTTTTTATTGGCCAATTCCGCGATTCTGATCACACAGAAGTCATCGGGCCCTAAGTGTCCAAAGTGCGGCCAGGCGGCCATTTTGAGCCCACAAAAATAAAATGTATTCATCATTAATGAGATATCTTATTAATTAAAAATTACACCCATTTTCTTTGCTAACACACAGCTAAGATGTGGATGTGATAGCTTAGCATATGTTGACATAGATTGGATGTTTTTGACATCCGTCATATATAAAACGAGTGAACGATCCAACAATAGATTTAAATGTGATTGTGTGTGTGTAGAAAACTACGAGCGCCTGGAAGCGGACAAGAAGAAACAGGTGCACAAGAAGCGTCGCTTCGAGGGTCCCACCATCCGTTACCATTCTGTCCTCATGCCGCTTGTCTCGCCATCGCTTCCCAAAGAAGAGAACGTGGACGTGGAAGGGTCTGTTTGCCATTTTTCAATATGATGCTGACCTTTGAACTGTTTGTGTAATCCACTCACTGGAAGCAATTTAGCCTCAAATGCTTTAATCCGTTTTCATATCAGAAGAAATATTGTCATTATTCCTGCTTGATGACTCCTCAGGTTGGACCAGGATGTCCCTCAGACCGCTTCCGCGAATCCGGCCACGCCTTCCCAGCAGCCCGCCGGCGGCCTCTGCTCGCGCACTTATGTGACCTTCAGCGACGACGAAGCCTTCGAGGCCGCCTTCCCGCACGGAGCCCCGGCGGCACCCCAGGTACCCGTGCAGGAAATCTGCCCCGTCACCCACAAGGCGGCGCTGTACCGCGACCCGGTCACCGACATCCCTTACGCCAACTCGCGAGCCTTCCGCATCATCCGGGAGGCGTACCGTAAGTACGTGGCCGCTCATGGGTTCCCAAACATGTCAGGGGGAATGGCGGGGCATGACTCGGCTTCGAGGGGAGCACGCCACAAGATGGCGGTCAAACAGAGCACCGTCTCTTCGTAGACGCCGGTAAACTAAAAAGGGATAAAAACTCCAGACTGGAATCTCCACCATCATTCCGTAGATTGATTTCTAGAACTGCTAATCCACATTGAGTGGATTAAGTAATGACTTTGGACTTTTTTTGCTTTGTTTTTTCATGTTTTGCCCTTTTGTACTGTGAAAATATGACCTGTTTATATGATTTCTAAAACTAATAAAATACAAAATCACTTACATGTAGCGTATGCTTGTATTTATTTTCATTTGTTTCATTAACCTTTTTGATGCTGCAGTTAAGTGCCAAATTTGTTTTCCCCTTTTGGACACGTTGGCCTTCTCATGTTAGATAACTTCACTTCATCACTCATTCAGTGGAACCAATTAACTGCTGTTAACGAGGGACGACTACCAGGTTTGTCCAAGCTTTTTCTACAGAAGAGTTAAAGGACGCAGGGGGAACTTCATACATTTTGTACATGAAAGATGCTAAGTCAGTAGGGAGAATAAAAATGAGCTATGTGGCAGAAAATGGTCCTCGGGGCCACATTTTGGACACCCCTGCCCTAATACATGCACTTTTTTATGCATTGTTCACGTAGTAATGAAGGAAAATGATGACAAAATGGCCAAACAAATGCTGAACCTGCACCCTTACCAAGAGTAATTAGGAATGATTTTACTAAATACGCACGTCTTCTATTTTTTCTTTAGTTCCGTTCGCTTGTCCACGCCGCAAACGAAGCAGGTGAAGAGACCGTCCTCTCAAGCTGGTCCTGTGGACGTCACATCAGAAAAATAACGATGGTATTAATAATGATGAAGAGAAAACAAAGATCATTCCTTCACCCAGCTCCGCTAATTGATTGGCTTTGTTGTGATAGTAGAACGCCAGTGCAATTATCATCATCATCATCATCATCATCATCATCCCACTGTGAGATGCACAAACATCACGCAGCACTAACACATTTCATTCTGGCTCAGTATGTAACTAACCATACAGTGCATGGTCTGCATTGCTATGGTGGTGCGTTCAATGACGGCCTCCTAAAAGATGTGCTGCATTGTCATCATTAATTCCATGAGATTTGACCCCCCCCCCCAGTCCAAAATAACGTTTCACATGCTGGCGCCGACTGTACACTTGGCAGAGGAGCGCTGGTTCTAGTGTGGTAGTTGCCATGGAGACGGAGTGTAGGTGGTGTACTGTGCTGTACTCCTTCCCTTATCCTCTCTCTTTAACTTGCAGTCCTTCTAACCCACGTCGGCCTCTTCTCCTGTCACCAAACGCACCGTGTTGCCTTTGTGGGACCGAAGCACATCAATAAATGTGGTGTCAATGCTCTTCTAAGTGCCAGACATCTGTCATGCACCTCGAGGTTACGGTGTGCACTCTTTGTGCAGTCTTCAGTTGGAGTAAGACGTCCCTAACAAAGACATTGCATGACTTGCTGTCTTTCCACTGAATCCCCCTGCTGACCATCCATGCTTCTTTTTTTTTGCAGGCAAGACTTTCTTTTATCAGTTTCCATGGCGATATGTGTGTGTGAAGGTTGAACATGAAGGAGTAGATCACATGTAAGAGAAAGGGGAAACAACAATGCAGATAGCGTGTGTGTGTGTGTGTGTGTGTGTTAAAAGTTGATGAAAGTAGTGGGCTATGCGTCTATAAATACATCCTTGCCCATCGTCCAAGTTCTTCTTCTTGTATTTTTTGCTTTTTTAAATTCTATTATCAGTTTCCATGGTGATGTGTGCGCGTGCACGAGTATAACAAGAGTGAACAGGGAGAACTAAAAAAAAAGATGTGTCACTCATGTCCTATATTTAGGACTGTCTGTGCTATAATGTCAAAAGTTCTTATCTTTAGTTTCTCTATAGTAAGCTTAAATGTACTCTTTTATGCAAAAGTAACCTTTTCATGACGTTCGTGGGAAGATTTTGAGAGATGAGGCACTCAAACGCTGGCTTTTGGTGACGTCGCGTAAGGAAAAACCTCCTTCCTTGTCTCTGACCTGCCCACCACTTGACAGCTTTGTAGACCCCGCTCCCCCAAAAATCAGGCTTCGCTACACATATTAAAAGAAAGTCATTATTTGTTTTTCTTCAGCAATGAGGGCCAACCCAGCATGATGCTGCTATGATAAAGCGTGATGTTAGCACTGTAGCTCACACAGCTGTGCTAATGTTGCGTTCGTTTGCTGCCTCAGCGAGCCCACGGTGTCACCTTCAGCCCCCCCACCACTTAACCTGACGGCAAAGAGGAAATAATTCACCAAGTTTTGTAAAGAACAAACTACTCTAAATATATAGAATTACAAACAAAGCAGAAATAAATCACATAAAAATATCAGCATGACATGTTCTCAGGAGAAAAAATGGAAAACATTGGGACTTTTATTTCCATAAAGTGACTTTTTTGGGGTCACAATTATGCTTCTTTCCCATAAAATGAAGACTTTATCTTGCGAAATGCAAAACTGAGATCAATGATTCTGATTTGTTGAGATGCACCTGTACTCGCCAGGCATGGTGGAATAGCCTCTGAAACGCCCTCTAAAGGTGGAAAATTGCCTGGTCGAATTTATCCTGCTTATACTGAGTCTGTCCCGGTTATGCAGAACAGCCCCATGCAAAAATGGTGCACAAATGCCGGCCTTTCCAGTTAGTGCAAAGCCGTTCTGTCTCATAAATATTCGCTAGTCATAAGTCCTTCCACACGCCGAATGTACTTATTGGAATCAGCGTGGGGGGTTAAACACACTCGGGGTGTAATTTCAGTCTTATCACGCCGTCCAATCTCCTTCCAATTAAGCGGCGCAGTGGGGTTCCTCCAGCGGGAAGAGAGCGCTCACGGAGGCGGCGCTTCTCTCCCCCCTCCGCTCCATCTATCTCTCTATCTCCGCCCTCCGGAGAGAGGCGCATCCGTTCAGCGAGCGCCTCTTCCTCCTGCCGCCACCGCCGTTGTGTTTAATCACAATTAGGTGTGACTGATGCTGCTGATGCTGCACGGGTGCCGGCTCGGCTCGGTACCGGACTTTATTACTGGACCTGCTTGTGGATTTGTTGTCGACTGACTGCTTTTTAAGAAAGGAGGCGGAACCGAGTGCAAGGAGGGAAAATGTGCAGGCAGCACACTGGCTTGCAATGTGGCTTCACAACGACTGGACTCCACCTGGATGTTTACTTTTGGATGTCTCTCTAAATGTGTGTGTGTGTGTGTGTGTGTTTCTATGGTGACCTGCTGATGCTCTCAATGTTGCATCCCTCCACCAACCATCTCATTTCTCTGTAGGGGAAAAAAAGTGAATGTGGATGCTGTTTCCAGGTGCCTTGAACACATCATGAGCAAAGACAGAGTTGAAGAAGAGTGATGGAAGTGATGATGATGCTAGCAACGATGTCGTCTTCTTAAAACACTCCACTGAGGCCTACAACAAACACACACACACACACACACACCTGCTATAGAGGAGAAGGTGAGGCCTCATGAGTGAGGGGTCACTCAAAAGGGACAACGACACCAGCCGGGACTTCTTGGAAGCCATCGACGTGGCAACGCAGTGAGACGGTCAGCCTGCAGACACTGATGTGACTGAGCTCTTTTCTTCACCAGGTAGCAACCCATCTTTACTGGGTGAGTACTGTACACACACACACACACCTGTCAAATCATTAGGCACGCCTGCTTTGCAAAGACGATGCAGCTCAGTTTTGATTGACTACTATGAATGATTATTATTTGTTATTATTCAATTTCTCACACACGGTACTGATCCAGTATGTCATAATTCTGAAGGTTCTAGAGCAGGCCTACTCAACGACAACATCAGACCCTCCCGTCAGTTCAAAACTTGGGAGCGCCTAAGATTTTTGCAGCAAAGTGGTAAAAAAGGGCAGAGCACTCCTGTCATGTCGGGGATTTTTGAGTAACATGTTTACGGCAGGTCGGGGGTGTCCAGATTTCTTCCTCTGAGGGCTGCGCACAGAAAAATCAAATCACTTTGATATTTTTATATATATTTTTTTATTTTGTAAATGTAATTTTATTTCTACGATGTGCCGCGGGCCGCAAATGGCCACCCTTTGGACACCCCTGCAGCCGGTGCTTCAAAACAGCAGAGCGCTCCTGTCATACAGAGGATCTTTGACATGTATTGCTTGTGTTTTCATTTCTGACTTTACATGACGTCACTTGGTGAGATTACCACCGGATGCGTAACATGCTACACCGGCATGACGTGAACGAGGGACACGCGTGCTTTATTTTTCTTTCAATTTCTGTCATAACATATTTTTTATGTGTTAAAACCTATAAAAGTAGCAACTGCTAACTTTCAGTTTTACTTTGCAAGTTCACACATATCCAAGCTAACGCTAGTTTGCTAACTTCTCTCTTCATGTATTTATTGCTTTTGCAATACAGGGTGTTTTTGAGTTCTGCTTGGTGAAGCAAACTAGATCTTGAGATCAAACACTTGTGAGGAATGAGGTCAATTTCTTACAGAGATTGTTGCGCAATTTCAAACGACGCCCCCTTGTGGCCGTTAGAAAAGAGGACCGTAAGATGTGTGCACTTTTTTAAAGCTATTTCTCACCATGCTGCATTAAGTTAACCGAGCCAAACACCAGTCAAAGTTTTTGCTTCGATACCCCAAAGTTCATTTTGCTTCAACGAACAAGGCATGTGAGGAAACAAGATGTTTTGCGCCATCGCCACGTCACCTTGCAGAAAGATGTCTTACATAAACCTCATAAATCTCACAACCTCATTCATCCATGGTGTCTTTTAAGCTGCCAAGTGCATGCCAAAACAACAGATGGCGCTGTAATCGCTACCCAGAAAGACACTTGAAGCCAATCAAACGCTGGAAAAGAGTCATTTCCGGAAAACGCACAGCTAAAAATTAAATATAATTACATTCGTTTGTACTATGCCAGTGGTTCTCAGAAATGCCCCCCCGACAGTTCGTCCCAGGGGGGCCCACCCCACTATTTGAGAAGCACTGTACTATGTAGACTAAACAAATTTTAAAGCTTTCTGATTTGCTACAATTCTTTTTTTTACATTCTGGTAAAATACATTTTTTAAATTGTAAAATGACAGCTTCTTTTTTTGTAAATTCTGACCTTTTTCTAAAAAAAATTTACCTTTTTTTTTGCAAAATTGTGACTTTTTTCCTTGTAAAATTGCAAATTATTAAACATAAATAATATTATAAAAATACTAAATTAAATTATAAAAATACTGTATGAGTGTTGGTATCAGGATTACTAATTATTATTATTGTTAAATCAATATCATCATTTTTATTATTATTTGAGACGCACGATATCTTTTTTTTCAAACCGATACTTATACTGATAACTTTCTGCTTCTCAAGACCGATACGGTACAGATAACTTTTTTATATCTACTTTTTAAATTTCGATTTACGTGTAGTTTGTGCACACTTGGAGGTAAGAAGAACTGGAACAAATTAGGATTTGACCAACCTTACCTGTTGATTAGTCCTAATGAAATATCATGACATTACTACCACCACATCCCTGCTATCAGGAGAACCAGAATACAGGGTGGGAGGAGCCACCTGACACGGCCCAGCAAGGTGCACTGTATTCGGGTACACACTCTGAGCAGCCACGGAGGTCTCTGGCAAACCTTTTGCACTTTTCTAAAAACAAACATACCAAAAAATGCCACTTTTGCTGTCAAAATGCTTAAATATCTGTCTTGTAAAATACAGCAGATACATTTTCAGTGACTAAAGACGAAGAAGAAGAATATACTTAAGAAGAAGAATATACTTAACAACAAGCCCATTCTACTCGGGCACAATAACTGGATGCTAAATTGTGCCACTCTTCATGCAACCAGCTTGAGTGCAGCATGGACGGAGGATGCACGTTCTCTGCCAAGAACACTAAAGCTCTGAGCCTCTCAGAATGTTCTAAAACCAAAGTCTTCTGTTGATGACCCATGAATTATTATGTCATTATTTTATTTAGAGCAGGGAAAACAAGATATTTGGACCCTCCTCTTCTTTTTAGACAAGCAAACTGCTAATTGAGTTGAGTTCCAACTTGAATGCACTCCAATCAGGAAATGAGATGTGGGATATAAAAGATCTATCAAAGAAATCCCATCAATTAATCATCGGAACAGCTTGGGGCTGAGCAGCAGCCATGCTGACATTTAGGGCAGGAAAGGGCAACCATGATGAGATGTGCTCTTTGGATTCGTCACATAGGATGATGGCATTCAGAAAATTCACACCAAAAAAATCACCTGAATGTCCAGAAAAAATTCAGGACGTAAGTGATCCTTCAACTTTTAGTGGAACCTACTCACCGATGTTTTATAGTGTAAAAGCCCCTTTTACAGTTGAAAATATAATATATAATCACATACAATATCATAATTCAATAACATATGATGGTTTCTAAACATTGGCGTCAGTAAAAATATAATAATAAAAGAAAAAAAACATTTTTAATAATATAACTTAAGAAATTGTACCTGTTTTTGAAAACACTTAGAATGTTGTTTTGTTCTTATTGATTTATTTGTTAACCATTTTTTCTTGAGATGATTATAACTTCTCAGTCAGCCAAGCTGGTGTGTGCATGGAAACGACTGAATGGAGTTGGCTTTTTCTTTGGGCTCACAATTTCCAAAACAGTAGCCATCAAATATTCATATAATAGTGTACCTGTATGACTTTGTGTGTGTGTGTGTGTGCCTCGTAGCTGCATGGACACATCGTCAAAGTCGTGGCTGCCACATCAGGGTCAGTTTGGGTTGGGTGGTCAAGTGGAGGTGTGCTGTGGTGGACCCGGCGTTTTGACCCCAAGTGAGTGTGTTCCAGCCCACACACACACACGCACGCACACACAGGTTTTGGTTTTCTATTTGCCTACAGTGTATACTGTATATTTTGGTGTGCGTTTGTGTGTGTGCAAGTTCTTGTCTACTGCTTTTGCTCAATCAATCTGGATTGTTGTATATACATATGTCGCTATGTTTGTGTTCAATTTTGGTGAGAATGTCCCACAAAGTCCCATTGATGCTATTTTTTATTCCAAATAGTTAAAAAAAATTATAAATAAAAATAAAAGCACAACTTTTAGACAAGTAGATGAGACAAAACCAGTGAGCTGGCATTGTTCAACTACAAGCTGGAACTATTAATGCTGACACCCCTCTTGAAAAGCCAGCATTTCGAGAAATGCTGCAAATGTTTGACAGACAGTACGAATTGGCTGTGAGAAAATACATGTCACAACGACATGTTAAAGGAAATATTGCATTAATATTACGTATTATTATTATTATGATCTATTATCATAACAGTTAGGACAAGCGGCACAGAAGATGGATGGATGGATGGATCATAAAAGTTGCTTCTTTGGTCTCAAAAATGTTGATAATAATACTTTTTAGAACAATAAACATTTCAAAATGCACCGTCATTGTTTTGTGACACGGTTGTTTTGTCCGGTCATATTTTTTCATTGTACTTTTCTTAAAATGAAAAAGTTAAACGCTCGTCTCATCTAGTTTTCTTGGATCCCATCTCACGTCTCGTCTCGTGACACCCCTAACTGGCACATCTCAATTCATTAGAATATCTTTGAAAAGTCCATTTACTTCAGTAGTTCAATCCAAAAAATGAAACCTATTTTCTGTAGAGTCAGTACAGAGTGAAATATTTCAAGAATGTATTCTCTTCATTTAACAAGTTTGATAGTTTAAGCTTAGCAGCTAATAAAAACACCAAATTCAGTAACTGTAAGGTAAATGAAAAAAAAAATTCAAAAAGTTGATTACTGTAAAAAAATCAGCAACGAACTGTAAAAACTTTCTGAACCTTTAATTGGTGTCTTTAGTCTGAAGTGAACATTTACACCATATTCTAATTTATGTCGATGCACCATAAGATTACTTTAGATTAGGGCTGTCAGAAATAACGCGTTAACGGCGGTAACGAATTTATTTCATTATCCGCGTTCAAATTTTTGGTGTAATTATTATTATTATTATTATTATTATTATTTTTCTTGACAAGTGCAAATTAGGCCACGTCCACACAAATATCATTATATTATGAAAAAAAACCCTACTCCGGTGTTACAATAAAATCTCTTTCTTTTTTTTTTTTTTTTCCCCTGTCCTGTCCAGCCTTTAAAGCAGATAGAATTGTAGATCTAAATGCCATCAAGTGCTCAACAGATTTACTCTGGAGGGAGAAGTGTAATATACACTTCCCCTGTTATACAAAATTTAATTGACTTTGATGCTTGTTATAAAGCAAATTTGGAGCGACCGGACCGGAGCAGGAGGGGACAGAGAAGAAGAGAAAAGGAAACGGGGGGCGTGGGGGGTGGGTGCGGGGATGAGAGGGGGACAAAAAAAAAGAGAGACAAGAGACAAGGACAACAGCAGCAACAACAACAATAGTGACAACAAGAAGAGAACAACAGAAACATACAGAACGACATCAGCAAATAAATGTCTCTGACAACTATAAAGACAAACAAGGACATAAGGACAAAGGACAAAACAATATCAACAACCACAATGACAACGCAGACAATGACAATCACACAAAATAGTAGTAATGAAATGATGAACTATGATAGTGATCACAATGATAATACTGCATTGAAACAATCACACATAATAGTAGTGATGAAATGATGAACTATGATAGTGATCACAATGATAATACTGCATTGAAACAGTCACACATAATAGTAGTGATGAAATGATGAACTATGATAGTGATCACAATGATAATACTGCATTGAAACAGTCACACATAATAGTAGTGATGAAATGATGAACTATGATAGTGATCACAATGATAATACTGCATTGAAACAGTCACACATAATAGTAGTAATGAAATGATGAACTATGATAGTGATCACAATGACAATACTGCATTGAAACAGTCACACATAATAGTAGTAATGAAATGATTATCCATAATAGTGAACAGAATGGTAATTACTGTAATGCACATCATTGTAAAAAAAACTATAGTCATACTGCTGATATCACCGTCGCTGTAATAAAACCAACAACATAATAACACCGTGGTTAACTCAGTGAGTAATGTGGGGAAGTACGTATGTACTGTGAGTGTGCATATGTACAGGTATCTCTGTATGTGAGGAAGACTTCATATATATATAAAGGTGCAGGAATGTGTGGGCGTGTGATTGTCACTGAGAATGCATGAAAGGAAAGGGGCCGCCCTCCACCTCCCATAGAGCCCCGCCCCAAATAGCCAGGCCGAGCCCCCGTCGCCAGAAGGCCACCAGGCCCACAGGGGCAGGCAGCACAAAGATCAGTGCCCCAAGAGCCAGCCCAGAGAGCCCTCCCCCCCGGGAAGACCAGCAAGGGGCCGAAGAGAGGTAATCCCAGCCAAGGACAGGGCGCCGGCGGGCCGGAGGACTGCCAACCCCTGAGACCAGCGAGAGATCACACCCCACAAAGGCAGACGAATACCGGGGGCCACAAACCGGCAGGCCCAGAGACGCCCCCACAACCGGAAAGAAGCCTGCCCGCGCCGGAAGCGCCAGTCCCCGCCCACCGCCACCCCCACCCCCAGGGAGCGGAGCCCGGCCCGCCCCGGGCCAACCCCCGCCCGACCCCCGACACAGGGCCGCCCCGCCCAGGGATGCAGGAGGCACACCCTCCACCCACCCGGCGGAGGCACAGGCGGCAGAGATGTATCACCCAGCACCTGACCCCAAAATAAATAACTAAAATAAATAAATAAATAAATAAATAAATAAAAGTACACACACGCACGCACATACACACCCCTACGCCCCCACGCGTACACACATACACAATCCTACGCACCCAAGCACGCACGCACACACACATTGGTCGACTGCCCGACACCCGGAAGCCTCACCCTATCCCCCGTTAGTAACCCAAGGAGCAGCGGAGCCGGGGACCCCGGGGTCCCAGACATACAATCCAGAACCCAGGCGTGGAGAGCGCGGACCGCCGGGGAGCAGGAAGACACCAGGCCACACCCTCCCAACGGTAGGACGCCGCCAGCAAGGCAGGCAGAGGAGCCAGCGAGGAGGAAAGCGGGAAACTGAGCAGGCGGGCGGGAAAACGGGCGAGCAGCCAGGCGAACCACCACACAGCGCCAACCGACACCGATTTTTTGTGTAATTAAAGCATGTGCATCATGCCAAGCCACACCTCTCTGATGTGACGGCACACGGAAGCATAGTGTTGTGTCCCCACAGTCACATAGAGTCTGACGCTCTTTAATAACTTCATTCTGACCTGAACACGTCAACAGCAGTGCAGTTCCAGCAGCATATTCTATAATGTGTGTATCTGCAACTCACAAACACCTTCATAGTCTTCCTTGGAATGGCACTTCCTCATGGTCACTATACGAGCGCGAGATGCATTCACGGACACTCCAAAAATCACAATAATAACTTTATTATGCATGTATGTGCGGTCCAAACAAACACAAAGACAAAGACAAAGAATAAGTGGATATTCTTATCACTCACTAATGTAACGCTCACTGTGGAAGTACAATACGATGCATTTAAGTATTTTGGGAAATCACATGTGAATTCAACTTAAATTACTTGGTGTCTTTGAACGCAGCGCTTCATGGCTCGTAATAACGCCGCTAAAGTGTGATTCAAATGTTGTGCTATGATGAAAGAGACTAGTGTTAGGCAAATACATTTTCAGACGTGTGCTATCTTTTAGCTTGAGTTCAAATTTCAGTTCATTTGGAGCTGTTAATACATACATACATACAAATACATAGAGTACATACTGTATGCAGTATATCATCCTGTCCTGTTATTTAGCTTTTTGTTCATAAAATACAGTAGAAATGGGCAAATTTCACAGATAGCTGCAAATGATGATTAATCATGATTAATTCATTTGAAACCTGTGATCAATTAGTAATACGATTAAAATGTTTAACCATTTGACAGCCCTACTTCATACATAAACTTTATCATTGTAAGATGACAACCTCATTCCTGTGAAAATGGGACTTTTTTCAAATGAAAAAAATATTTAATTCTATTTTTCCCTTTTGAACAAAAAATGTCCCATAAAATGTATAACCCCCCCCACCACCAATTTGTTTCTTGAAAACATACAACTTTATTCTCGTGAGACGATGACATCTTTTTTTAAAGAAAACCCACAAAAACTAATGAATCCACTTAAGATTCTTGACTGAGATTTTTTCCCGAAAAAAACTTTTCTAAAAACAAAACAGATACAAGAAAAAAAAAATCCACCTTTTTTCTGAAAAATAAAAGATGACAAATATGACTTTCTTTAGTCTCTTGTGTGCATGGTGTGAAAACCTTCAGGAGGGAGCTTTATTTAACAAGCTCTGCTGCTCTCGTTCCTCCGTTTGGCTTTGCAGTTCTTTCTTTCTAGTACGTACTTTTGTATTTTATTAGCTGCTGTGAAGATTTACACGAGTGCGCAATCCTCGCTCACCTCTCAGCGCTGACATTCTTGAAGCTTTTCCTTCACTGTCAGGGAAGCGGGGAGAGAGGAATGAATGTAAAGGCTTGCCTTTAGCCAGGGACTATATTGGGAAAAAGAAAAGATGAGAGGAAGCCTCATAGTGTCTCACGGATGCTTGAGAGCTTTCATCAGTCTGCTTTTTTTGCAAGCTCACCTCTCAGTCAGTTGTTTGAAACTGTGGTAGTAGCAAGCCATGATGAGCATGTTCCCATGGCAACCAGGCCACAGTGCCCTTGGTTAGCAATGGATGCTGGAACACACAAGGACACTTGATTGTTGATATAGATCATGTTAGAATCATATTTGCAATTTTGGCATTCCACGTTTGTGTCCGTTTTGAAGCCAACGGGATCTTGTGAGTCTCTGCTGATGCTTCCTCCCACCCACACTGGACTCTCGCTACCTCCACCCCTCCAGCCACCTCCGCTGTTCAAATCCTGCAGCTCTTCCTCCTTCTTCTTCCGTGCATTTTATATTTACGTGATTGCAGCCTCCGGGCTAAAAATAGCTACAGTCAGAAGTGTCACTTGTCTTTCTTTGCATAAAACACCATGAGCCTCCTGGCAACACTTTCTTTAAACGTTCATGTGTTTTTTTCATTGCATGTATTAAGCATACAATAGCAGGGGTCATCAGAGGCCTCCTTTCTTTATGCCATGCAAAACTTTGTGTTTATGTAGGAGGGCCACACTTGGAAAAGAAATACATTTCAATATTCACCCTTTAGTTTCGTAATAATGCAACTTCATTCCTCATAGGGGAATAAAAACATAACATAAAAATAAAGGCAAAAAAATAAAGTTAACATTTCAGCAAAAGAAAAGTGTTAAAGTATTCACTCGTCACAACTTCTTTCAAAAAATAAAACAGTGGCGTTCTCGTCATGAAATGACGACTTTACCTTCATAATATAAAAAGAACAATATAAAATAAACAAAAATAAAGAGATTTTTTTTACAAGAAATAAAAACTCAATGAATGAAGTTATCACAACAATTAAAATGAAGTCACGCCTCATTGTTGTTGAAATGCAACGTTATCCATGTGGCGCTACCACTTTATTCTCAAATATGAACGTGAAATTAGCATTACGTTAATTCGGAATATTATAAGTCCTTTTTTTATATTATCTCATGATTACTAATCATTTAAATACTGTAGATTCCTCAATATTATGTGAATAAAAAATAAAATGTGACATAGCATTAGCATTCTCGCTGACTTTATTAGTTATGGTTATGACAGTTCTCTCGTCGTAATATTGTTTTTAGTGTGGTCCTCATGCACATACGACAGTATTGAAAGTACAGTCATCCCTCGTTCATAGCGGTTAATTGGTTCCAGACCCGACCGCGTTAAATTAATTTCCACAATATAGGATTCAATGTGAATAAATGGAATATTTTCATAGTTATAGCATGGAAAACCTGTTTAAGACTTTCTCAATATAGTTTTTACCATTATTAGAGCCCTGTAGACATGAAATAACCCCTATAGTCACACTTACACTCATATTGGTCATTGTTTACACAACACTGCAACTCTTATGCTGCAAGGTAGCGAGCTAATAAGCTAGCAAGCTAACCAATTTCTTCTAAACTTAAGAAGCCAAAAACATACCACTTCCACACTGAATGAGAGAACATTTTCTCCCTCTATCATGTTGGACATGCCATGGCTGACTTCATGCTGTGTTAAGGTAATGTAATGTAATGTAAGGTAATTTCTCAATGTTTTGTGTCATTACTGCCGCTTAGTGAGTAGAATACTACATATCACTTATATTTCAATATGTTTTGGCTAATAATAAACCATAGTCTATCACGAAACAGCCATAGTTTATTAATTAATTAATTTCTGAAAAAAAAAAACACGATATAGCAGGTTGACTGTTAAATAACACTTGGTTTTTGCTCCACGGCTCCCTCTGCTGTTGTGACATGCCATTAACTTTTAAAGCCACTATTAACACCACAGTTAACACTACAGCTTCATGTTTCTTAAGTTACCCCAGTAACGGTTGTTAAGTTTAACATACACGTATTGCAAAACTCATCGTGTTGCTTTTTTAAACTCTATCAGCGCCAACAGAATGTTCCTCATTGGCTTGTATACGAACACAAACAGCCAAAAAAAATGCAGGAAACATTTTATTTCTAGATTGGCCCCATTTTTGTTTGTGTCTTTGAATCTGGAAGCCTTTGTTCAGTTTAAGTCACGCAAGTTGCGAAAGTCAACCGTGTAGCGTTTCCAGTGCAGCCTGTCGGCCGTATTTGTGTTGGATTAAAACTCCCCGGTTTTGTGGCTTTCTAGTCCCGTCATACATTTAATACCTACATTTTACTACGAAAACCAGGCAAGAAGAGATTTGGGGGAAAAAATTGTTATTTCATTCACGGTGTACAGTATGCATGCTAAGTGTGGAGCATGGCTCTCTAACACCCACTCCCCGGTCTTCTTCCTCAGCATCACAGCTAGCTAGAGGCTGTAGCCGCCCACACACACACACACACACACACACACACACACACACAGGCACTCTGTCCTGATAGCAATTTACATCCACAACATGGCGAGTCAACACACAAATGCTGCGCGTCACGGCTGCATTGTGTCGCCAATTGTTCTTTAGCAGTAAAATGGCTCAAGAAAGAACACTTGAAGCTTCCTGGTTCTGTGCAGCGTCTTGCATTGCTTATCGTGTCAGCAACTTGAACAGTTCAAATACTAGTCGTTGGAGTTGTTGCCATGGATACCAAACAATTAGCCGGGGTTTGAGAATAGAAACTGGAGAGCAGCCCGTTTGCTGGCTTTGGGAGGAAATCACAGGATGTGACAGTGTGTCTCACTTCCCTCACATTAGTCATTAAAGTCAAAAAAGACCAAAATAGACGAGAGAGGAGGGAATAGCAACAGGGAGCATGGATTGTTATATATTTGGGACTATCCTGCATGTGCATATTCGCTACATGTGCAGACCCACAATTGATATTTGAACATAATGAGTCATGAATATGCTTGACAAATACAAATACATTTTTAAAAAATCCTTAAAAACACAATATTCAAGCCAAGTGTTTCTAAATGAATATTTTGCACGTTTTGTACATTTTGACATTAGTGCCTTTTTAGTGCCTCAAAAAGCCCGGTTAAGTAACATTTGAAATAGTGTAGAGAATGACGCATGTACTTCTCCCAAGAGCAAAAGAAATCAATGATTGCATTTTCAAAAAAATGGCTGTCGCTTTAAATGTAGCAATTATATCGACAAGACTTTTTCGTTATCTGAGGTGCAACACACATTACAAAAGATTGCGTTTGCTCACAAACGTCCGTCACTGTGCTGTTGTTGATGTCTGTCCTCGCTTTTGTTGTGCTACGCTGATTTGTCGAAGACTTGCCTGTGCGCTTTGCTTCTAAAAACACCAATGGTTGGCCTGTCACCACATCTTTATTGTGTTTCTTAACGTTTTGGTTCATTTTCTCCGCCCAGACCAATCACGCAGGGCAAGTTTTGCCTCCGTGAGACAGTCAAGCATGGAAACTCCCCCGAATGCCACCCCGCAGACCTTCAGGCAGCCGGTGAGTCCAGTGAACATCCTAAAGTTAATCTAAATGTTTTTATCCCTGCACTGCTTCCTTTTATTTGACAGATTTGTCGTCATTCATCCGCCAAATTTTCAGTGTTTATAGCAGTACTTGAGATCTCAACATGCAAGCCTACTTTTTCTTTTTCCTTTATGTACAAACTTCACCAAGATCAAGTGTCTCAAGTTACTTATTTTACCTGACAAAGAAGTTTAGATTACTTATTTAATTAGGTACTAAAATATTTTAAGATTTTATATATGTATAATTATAATAAAAAATTACATACTGTATATATAATTTTAAAAGATTTTAGATCCTAATAAGGATAAGTAATCTAAACTTCATTTTAAAATGTATCATATTTGCACATCATTTCCATTGTCATGGAAAAAATGATGAGACCACCCTTGTTCCCTCAGTTTCTTGTTCTTGTGAATGCCTGATACCACTAAAGGACTTTTGTTTGGACAAATATAACAATGACAACAAAAAGAGCTCATAAGAGTACATTTTTTTGGCAGTACAATGGTATAGCTATTCATGTAAGAACTTCTGTGATTTTGGTAATCATCAAGAAAACCATGGACGTTGCTAGAACATTTATATAGAAAATCCTCCCAAAAATACGACAGCATATGTCGACAACTTATCAGGTGTCGGTCCACCGTGTTCTGGTTATTAGTGCACATCCGTGTAAGCGGCCACTTAAGCCAACATACATGGTTGGCCGCTTTTGTGGACATAAAATTTGAGAGCCCCGGAAGAAAGGTTTGCACATGTGCGAAATTACTGCAGTAGCTCTGTTACATAAGAGTATAAAATATCGTGGAAACCTAAGAATGAAAATAAAAATATGCCTAAATGCAGGAACACAATGTCAACAAACAAGAATCCTTTAATCGCCCATTCTATGTAAATGTGCAAGCAATGGCTAGTATCAGTTTCAATTTCGGCTATGCTGACAACCGCTTATGTCAGGGGTGTCCAAACTTTTTCCACCAAGGGCTGCATCCTGAAAATCCAACCATCCATCTCCTATGCTGCTTATCCTCACCAGGGTCCAGGGTATGCTGGAGCCTATCCCAGCTGACTTTGGGCGAGAGGCGGGGTACACCCTGGACTGGTCGCCAGCCAATGGCAGGGCACATATAGACAAACCACCATTCACACTCACATTCATACCTATGGACAATTTAGAGTCGCCAATGAACCTAACACGCATGCTTTTGGAATTTGGGAGGAAACCGGAGTAGCCGGAGAAAACCCACAGAGATGCCCATCGGAGATTCCAACCCAGATCTTCCCCATCTCCTGACTGTGTGGCCAACATGCTAACCACTAGGCCACCATGCGGCCCCTCCAACAAATCCACTTTGATATTTTTATGGGGGTTTTTTTTGTAAAAAGGATTTGAAAAAACCCTATATATATATATATATATATATATATATATATATATATATATAGACCCTTTACAAAAAATTAGAATGTCATGGAAAAGTTGTTTAATTTCCATAATTCCATTCAAAAAGTTAAACTTTCATAGATTATAGATTCAGGGCCCACAATTTAAACGATTTCAAGTGTTTATTTGTTTATTTTTACATAATTTGGGCTTCTAGCTCATAAAACCCACAAAAACAGGAATTCAAAAAATTAGAATACTGTGAAGAAATCACCATTTACTTCTCAGTTTTTGCAGGAAAAAAAAGAAAGAAATTAGGATCACATCAAATCAATCAAAATATGGCACTTTCAAAACGATATGTCAATCTTCAATACTTGGTTGGGAATCCCTTTGCCTTAATCACTGCCTCGATGCCACGTGGCATTGAAGCAATCAGCCTGTGGCATTGCCTGGGAGTTATGGAAGCCCAGATTTCCTTGATGCTTGCTGTCAGCTCTTCTTTGTTGTTGGGTCTGGTGCCCCTCATGTTCCTCTTGAGAATACCACATAGATTCTCAATGGGGTTTAGGTCCGCTGAGTTGGCTGGCCAGTCAAGCACTGTGATGGCATGGGCATCAAACCAGGTTTTGGTGCTTCTGGCGGTATGGGCAGGGGCCAGGTCCTGCTGGAAGATGAAATCTGCATCTCCATACAGATCCTCAGCAGAAGGAATCATGAAGTCCTCTAAAGCATTCTGGTAGACTGTTGCGGTGACCTTGGATTTAAGAAAGCAGAGTTTACCAACACCTGCACCGGACATTGCACCCCAAATCATGACGGACTGTGGATATTTCACACTGGACCTCAGGCAGCTTGGGTTCTGTTCCTCACCCGTCTTCCTCCAAACCCTTGGACCTTGATTCCCAAATGAAAGGCACACTTTGCTTTCATGGGAAAAGAGGACCTTGGACCACTGGCCAACAGTCCAGTCCTTCTTCTCCTTGGCCCAGTGGAGACGCTTCCTACGTTGGCTCAGGTTCAGAAGTGGCTTGACCCGAGGAACCCCACAGTTGTAGCCCATCTCCCGGATGCGTCTGAATGTGGCGGTTTTTGAAGCTGTGACTCCCGCCTCATTCCACTCTTTCTGGATCTCTGCCAGATTCTTGAATCTTCCCTGTTTGATAATCCGCTGAAGTCCACGGTCATCTCTTTTGCTGGTGCATCTTCTCCTGCCACATTTTGCCCTTCCTCTAGACTTTCCATTGATATGCTTGGACACAGCACTCTGTGAACAACCAGCCTCCTTAGCTAGGAACTTTTGTGGCTTACCCATCCTATGGAGGGTATCAATGATGGTCTTCTGGCCAGTTGTCATGTCTGCAGTCTTCCCCATATTGAACCCAACTGAGAGAATTGAACCAAACTGAAGCAATTTAATGACACCTGGGGAAGCCTGTGCAGGTGATTTGACTTTAGTAGATGATTAGTGTGTGACACTCAGTTTAAAACATTCATGCCCTGCAAAATTTGGGCTGATTTCTTCACAGTATTCTAATTTTTTGAATTCCTGTTTTCGTGGGTTTAATGAGCTGGAAGCCCAAATTATATAAAAATAAACAAATAAATACTTGAAATCGTTTAAATTGTGGGCCCTGAATCTATAATCCATGAAAGTTTAACTTTTTGAATGCAATTATGGAAATTAAACAACTTTTCCATGACATTCAAATTTTTTGGAAAGGGTCTGTATATATAGGGTGTCCCAAAAAAGGTATACACACTTTAAACAATTGTACAGTAGCTGTTTATTTTAATTAGTTCAATTTTCAAAATGTAATAGAATTTACAAACATTGTTTTATTGTTTTGTCACCGCCTGTTCTCAAACTGATGTCATTTTGGTCCCGACACAGCGGACAACGCAAAGCAATGGAATTGCACACATCACAAAACAATTCCTTTGGTATTTGCGTGCATTCATGTTCAGTGGCTGCTCTCAATCCAGCGACTGTTGCAGATCTCATAGCATAGACTTTGTCTTTTAGGTATCCCCATAAAAAAAAGTCTTGTGGTGTGAGGTCTGGTGAACGTGGAGGGTATTCAACGAAACCCCTCCGTCCAATCCACCTGTTTGGCAAGATCTCATCAAGGAAGGATCTAACATTGCCATGGTAGTGTGGGGGTGCCCCATCTTGCTGAAAATAAAATTCATCTTCAAGGTCTTCTCTCATGTTTGGCATGACAGACTGTTGCAGCAAGTGTGTACATTTTTTTATGGGACACCCTGTATATTTAAAAACAGAGCTTTGTTCTATTATTAGTTATTAGTATCAACATTGCAAGGTTAAGTCCACAAAGACAATTCTGTTGTGTTGTCCAGCTTTGTTCCAGTCCATCGTAGCAATAAGGCTTAATGCCATCAGTGTTCAGTCTTAGTCCAACAAGAGACTTTAACTCTTTGTTTCATGGACTTCTTCTTTAGAGTTTCCTCAATCGGAGGTTAAAGGGCTCCATCAAGAGGGCCAAAAGTCAGCCCAAACTGGACCGGACCAGCAGCTTCAGGCAAATGATCTTGCCTCGGTTTCGTAGCGCCGATCAAGAGAGGTTAGTTTTTAAGAACCTCTTTAAATGTCTAAACTGTTTTGTATGATTGCAGATTCCCTGGTTTGTATTATTCATGGCCAATTGATCACAAAAATCACACTTAATTAAAAAAAGATTTTCACTTCCCTGGACTGTTTTCTTCATCAGTGTGATAAAACCTCTATGACTGGTGCCGTAAGACTGTGAGAGGCTACTGTACAATAACATTGACTTCAGAGGCTGTGATGCCAGATTGTTGTTGTTTTGCATTCTACTGCGAGGTCACCTCCCAGAGGAATCTGCCCTGCATTGTCGTCAGAATTTTATGCAGAACCAACAGAATTCAGTCACGATGCGTACAGCTGAAGTGAAGACATTGAAAACAGAAAGTGGGGGAAATATTATGCTGACGCTCCACCTCCGTCGCAGCCACAGGAGAAGTACATAATGGACATTTTGGGGGCAGGTGTGGGTGTCCGGCGTTGTTAAACAAATAATTGTAATGCAGCAGAAACAGCAGTTGACATGTGTAAAGAAAACGTATATTAAAGGACGTGGTGTTGGTGAAACGTGGAGGTGGTTGGGTCAAGGGGGGGAGGTCACACTGTCTTCCCGCCACAGTTTGTTACCGCCGCTCCCGACACGCCGCTGCCTGACAGCTGCCTTCACAGCCGGCTTCCCGCTCCTGCCCACACACACGCGTTAATTCTCTACGCGGCGTTAAGTTGACAATGCCGCGTCCAACTTCACACTCTCGCTTTCCATTGCAGCTGCTCCAACGTGGCTGCCAAGCGTGTTTCATCCACCGCTTCTCGCCATCGTCCAACTGACAGCATTAAATCCAGCACTGAATTAGCAATCCTTGATTCCTGCATAATTTATTTATTTTCAAAGGTGCTGATTTAATTTGTTCTTTTTTCTTTTTCTATTCCCTTGTTTCTTACGCTTAAAGACAACGTGTCAGGTTGTCAGCGCAGCAAAACGTCACGTTCAGATGAACGCTGTACTAAAAATGATGCTACACTTTTTACCCCTTGTTCCGAAACAGTCCATCTTATAAATTTTGTTTTATTAATTAATTTACAATTTTAATTCAAACGGAAAGTTGACGGAAAAGAAGGGCAAAATACAGGAGTTTGCTGGGGAAAACAGGAGGGTTGCCAAGTATGTATGACATTTATGTTGATGATAGCTGGGAAATGCACAAAATTTAATTTCTCAGTAAATTCCTCAACATTTTTAAACCAAGCAAAGGAAAATGCATTTTTTTGCAAATCAGAATTTTTTTCCTATCTGTTCCACACATATTAGCTCCACACACATCTTGGCCGTATATTAGAATGAAAGGATTTTCTTCTCCTACTGAGACTGTGTACATTTCGCACCGCTAACGAATGATGCAGACCAGCCAGCCGAGTCAACAAGCTAAACTGCAAACAGCAGAAATGAAAGAAATCTGGTGGTCTTACTTTTCCCTGCAAAAACTAATTAAGAAAGGATCATCTCTAAAATATATTTCGATTGTCACGTGTGATACATGCCAAGACACAGTGTCTCACTGTGCGTCATATATATATTAAAGTACTTTCCAGAGAGTTTATTCAATACTGATAATAATGATAATACTGTACTTGTGCAGATGGAAGTACATACATTGTTTTTCTTCTTCTCTCACTAGGACACGGTTAATGCAGAGCTTCAAAGAATCCCACTCCCACGAGTCCCTGCTTTCTCCCAGCAGTGCTGCCGAGGCTTTGGACTTGGTTCTGGACGAAGACGCCATTATAAAACCAGTTCATTCCAGCATTTTAGGACAAGAGTATTGCTTTGAGGTGCGTATAGCGTATTTGTGAAGTCGACCAAAAAAAAAAAAAATCAAAACGTATTTTCCAGAAGAATGAAAGCTCTTATAGCTTTTACATGCTTAGGTAACCACCAATTCAGGGACAAAATGTTTTGCCTGCCGGTCTGCATCAGAGAGGGACAAGTGGATTGAAAACCTGCAACGCGCTGTCAAACCCAACAAGGTGAACATACTACTGCAAATTGGCATGCTGGCATAGCTATCAAATCTACTGTATGAGTTTATTATTTGCCCAGTTGTAGAACTCATTAGTCACCTTAGTCATAAAGGTTTCAGCATCATCAAGTCTTATCATTGTATTATTTCCAGGACAACAGCAGGCGAGTGGAAAACGTGCTGAAGTTGTGGATCATTGAAGCCCGAGACCTCCCGGCGAAGAAACGCTATTACTGTGAGCTGTGTCTGGATGACATGCTCTACGCCCGCACCACCAGCAAACCTCGCACAGACACCATCTTCTGGGGGGAGCACTTTGAGTTCAACAACCTGCCCACCATTCGTAGCCTTCGTTTGCACCTTTACAAGGAGACGGACAAGAAGAGACGCAAGGTAGGTTCAGTCTAGCAGTATATTTTAAATATGGTTCCTTGCCCAGTAAAGGTGAGGCTACCAAATATGGTTCCTTGCCTGATAAAGGCAAATTCAATTCTTTATTGTCATTGCCATATAGATAACAAAGGTATAGTACGGTATAGTAGTTATAGTGATGTAACAAATTGCTTTAAGTGGCGCAATCCCTCTCCCATAATACCCAGAAATACCCCTAAAAAAATGCAAAAAATACAAAAAGTTACCCAACAAAAGCTAAGATACCAACATGGTTCCTTGCCCAATAAAAGCAAAATATGGTTAATTGCCTGATAAATGCTAGTAACTACATCTGGTTCCTTCCTTGTTTTTTTTTGCTGGTACTAAATATGGTTCCTTGCCCTGTAAAAAATAAACAACCAAATATGGTTCTTTGCCTGAGAATGCTTGTTATCAAATATGTTTATGCTTTGCTACACTTATCGTGCCATGCCCCATGAAAGCTAAGTAACCAAATATGGTTCCTTCCCTACTAAATGCTAAGTCACCGCATGTGTCTTTGCCTGACAAAGACTAAGTTACCAAATATGGTTCCTGATAAAGGTCTACCAAATGCTGTTACTGTCATTCAAGGAAAAAAGCACATACCTCGGCCTCGTCAGCATCCCCATATCCAGCATCACGGGTCGGCAGTTTGTGGAGCAGTGGTACCCCGTCATCCAGTCCAGTGTTTTGGCCAAGAGTGGCGGCGTCGGCAGTGGGAAAGTTATCAACGCCTCGCTCCGCGTCAAGTCCCGCTACCAGACCATGAACATCCTTCCCATGGAGCTGTACAAGGAATTTGCTGAGTACATCACCAACAACTACCGAACACTGTGTGCAGTCCTGGAACCTCTGTTGAGTGTCAAGAGCAAAGAGGAGGTGGCGTTCGCGTTGGTACACATCCTCCAAAGCACTGGTAAAACTAAGGTAAACAAGTGACACCTCCGCCAAGACTAATACATATGTCATACAATGACATTCAATCAGAATTTGATGAAAGCTGATTTGACATAACTTCAACCATTCAGGAGTTTTTGTCTGACATGGCGATGTGTGAGGTGGACCGATTCATGGACCGTGAACACATGATCTTCCGGGAGAACACGCTGGCCACGAAGGCTGTGGAAGAGTACCTCAAGTTGATAGGTCACAGATACCTCAAGGATGGGATAGGTGGGTTACATCTTGCGTAAAGACAACAATCTTCTTATATTATGTACCCAACCTAAGTGTGATATCCTCTTCTTATCAGGTGACTTCATCCGAGCCTTATACGAATCTGAGGAGAACTGTGAGGTGGACCCCATGCGAGTCCCGCCTTCGGTCCTGGCTGATCATCAAGCAAACCTTCGCATGTGCTGCGAGCTCCTCCTCTGCAAGATCATCAACTCTCTGTGGTGCGTATGTGACCTCAACACACTCTTTCCGTTTTTATTTTCTGCTCCTTCTTGACGAAGGGTCTTGGTGTGAATCTGCAGCATTTTTCCCCGTGAGCTGAAGGAAGTGTTTGCCTCATGGAGAGCAAGATGCGCCGAGCGTGGAAGGGAGGACCTCGCCGACAGCCTCATTAGCTCATCGCTGTTCCTTCGCTTCATGTGCCCGGCCATCATGTCCCCATCGCTCTTCAACCTGACACAGGAGTACCCAGCCGAGCGCACCTCGCGGACTCTCACCCTCATCGCGAAGGTCATGCAAAACCTGGCCAGCTTCAGCAAGTGAGTCCCCACAATGTCCTCTCTCACCTAGGACTCCAGGCCTGTAGGTGGTAAAAAAGTACTTTTTTTTTTTTACTACATCAGCTGAATTTGGTGGGTTACTGCCACATATTGCCCCAATGCAAGTGGACAGTTATTGTTAAATAGTGAAAATACCTCCATCCACACCAGTTCTACTCTTTCTTGCTCCACGTGGCACTCAAAGGTTCCGTGAAAATATATATTTTTCCACATGACGTTTGGTATATTCCACAGGTTCGGGCCCAAGGAGGAGTTCATGTACTTCATGAACGAGTTCTTGGAGATGGAGTGGGGCTCCATGCAGCAGTTCCTCTATGAGATCTCCAATATGGATGCTGGAGGAAACGCCGGCGGCTTTGAGGGCTACATTGACCTCGGCAGAGAGCTGTCCATGCTACACAGCCTACTGTGGGAAGTCATGGGTCAGCTCAGCAAGGTTGGTGGACCTATATCAACCTTGCGTATGTCCATTTCTATTTCCAGACTTGGTATAATTGTAGTTGTTGCACTGGTAATTCACTGAAGTAATAAAAAAAAAAAATTAAAGTTACACAGTGGAACCCATTAATGTCGATCCTGTTTATGTCGACAACCAGTCTAAGTCGACCAACACACCAAGTCCAGGCCCACCATGTCCTTATTACTAAAAAGTGCCATCTTAAGTCATCGTTGACATATTGTACATGGTGGAGTGCTTTTGTTGACAAAAATTTGAGACCCAAAGGGGTACAGTAATTTCTATGAAAAATCAGTCCGTTTATGTTGACGGCTGTTGTAGTATTGTCATCTTTGTCACATTACGGTTGCTGCTGTCGAAAGCTTGACCCCCGGTATGCAGAGACGAGGCAATGGCGTGCTAAAATAAGGAATCTTTAATGAAACAGGTGCAAGTATTCACAAAAAGACGGGAGCAAAACCAAAAGAGACAGAGGGGAAAACACTCTGTATTAACAGGTAGGTAAATCTAGGTAACAGCTCAGAGAGGAATATCAACAATATCAACAATGAACCAGCGCCGCACATTCGACGGCGCTGGCCTTTTAACCGCCACAAATGTTAATTGACCGCAGCTGCGCGGCCACCAGGCGTGAAGCGGCTGCCTCTTCCTCCCCGGAGAAGGCACAGCCCGCCAAAATACGAGCGCAGGACAGGAGACGCTCGCTCCTGTCCTGCAGAACGTCACAATCTTTTTCATTATTGCACGTATTTTTGCAAAACAAACAAAGGGTTGGAGTGGCAGTAGGACAGGAACTGCCACTTATCTTGGAAGCTTCAACATAGGACCAAACGTCCTTTCTTATTTTCCAGTAGGATTCTCAGCCATTCTTTCATTCACCTTTCAGCAACTAACAAAATGTTGCACAAATAGAGGAGAACAATGTCACCAAACTGCCGTAGGTTTAAAAATCCTTGATTATTGCCAATTCTACTTATGTATCAGTCAAAAGTCAAGCAAATATGCAAGCAATTTTCAGTTTATGTTGAAAACTGCTTATGTCGAGAGTTAGCCAATCCGAGGGATGTCAGGCTCCACTGTCCATATTTTCTGTTCACTTCATACATTGTATGGCTAAGACTGGCAGCATCTTTTTGTATTACTCACAAAGATGCTCAATTTGACCATAACAGCGACCCCCAAGAAAAGGTTGCGAAAACCCATTAAAGCGCACAACAATCTTCACTGCCGTCACATTTCCAACCTCTGCTGCAGGACGCTATTCTCAAACTAGGGCCATTGCCTCGACTGCTGAATGACATCAGCGTGGCCCTGAGGAACCCTCAGCTGCACACCACCACCAATCACCAGCCCGAGCGGCCCAAGGACAGACTCTTCTCTCGGCCCACATTCAATCGCCTCATGTCTTCTGACTTCCAGAGCCTGATGATGCGCGACTTAAACAGGTAAGGTTTCCCCTCCTCCTCATCACGTGTAAAAATAGATTATTATGTCCTCGGGGAGGCTGCGCCGTGACGGATAATTCTAATGGAAACGCGGGCTGACACTGCAGCGTCACATGGGTGTAATTAACAGTAGTATGCACATCAAGACCAAGAATACTCACAGAATGGGGATTCAGTGGCTCAAATCACAATGCCAGCTTATTTCTGAGCCCCGCTAATGTTACCTAATTTATCTCTGAAGGCTTTGTAAGTATTTGATCAATTGGTAATTGCCAGCACCATCTGTTCCCACACCCTCTTACTCAAACCTCCTTTCTCCACCTCATACTTTCTTTCAGCACTCTGCCATTATCAAGAGACATTCACTCTCGCCTTACAGCCAACATTTTAGATGAGAACTCTTAACGTAAGAGCAATAACAGCTGTAATAGCGATGCCGCCTCCCCACCCCCCCGCACTCATCTTCATAAAGCATTCTAGTGGCGTTTGTGTATGACAACACTGGTGGGGAATCACTGAAAGTAGGGTACATAAAATACCCCTGCTAATTTTTATAGTACTAGAATGCCCAATGTACACAATTTTATTTAAAAATGTGGATTGTAAATCAGCAGACGTTTTTGGATTCTGGCAGTCTGTAGCGCTTAATCATTTGAGCTCCTAACCCCAATAAAATCATTTAAAAATGCTAACTCTTTGGCATCATCTCCTGCACCACACAAGCGGAGAAAGGACAGGAACTTTGTATTCACCACTTAACAGTTGTGTCATGTCTCCAGTTCGATAGACATCTCCCGCTTGCCGTCGCCCGCCACTGGCATGTCAGCCGTAGAGTCCCTCTCATCCAACCTCAACATGAGGCGTCAGGCAGAACGAGACCTTCGCTCATCCAGGGAAGTGTTCTACGTCACACGGCCACCACTGGCCCGATCCAGCCCGGCATACTGCACAAGCAGCTCTGACATCACCGAACCTGACCCAAAGGTAAGGCCTTTAAATGAATGTGTGAATACTTATTGATATATATTTTAATGATGATATTCAAAGATGTGTGGTGAGGTTCATGTCTGACTCCTTGAGATTTCATGTACGCCCCCTTCATACAGAGGGTACAGCGGAGTACTGTCTGCATCATCTTATGACGTTTCTCTGCAGTTTATTGCATGATTTACAAGAATCACACTTCCATTAAAGACATTACACTGGCTGTAGAAAGTCTTGGTGTACAATAAATCTTTCTGCAAACATCAAAATGGCGACTCAATGAAAAACAGAAACGGCAAAGAACCACACAGCCCAGTTTGTGAAGGATTGTTCATTCAGAGATGAAGTGCGACTCATCACTGCTTCACTTCTGGTTTCTGCCCTGTATGTGATCGGGAAATGTGCAAATTCTGCATTTTTTTAAAAATACAAAGCATTGAATATTTTAAAAATAGTAATATTTTACTGCGTACACGTCACTGATGATATTGTTCTCTGTTGTTCTTGGACTCAGGTACACAGTGTTAACAAGAGTGTGTCCATGATGGACCTTCAAGACTCACGCATGAACAGCATTTCCAACCTGAACTCTGTGGGAGACATGCTCACCTCCTCCCAGGCCTCCATTGCCGGCCTGGGCCACAGCTTCGGCAACCTGGGCGGCCCTCTTCGCATGAGTGGGCACCTTCCCAGTGGCTCGGCAGGGTCCGGCTTGAGGCTGAGCCAGATGGGCCACATTGGCGGTCCCACTGAATCCATCTCCCAGCAGCAGCAACAGGCGGCAGCCGCCATGCACTACCCCCTGTCTTTCCAGAACCCTCTCTTCCATCTGGCGGCCCAGAACTCACCGGCGCAGCCTCCTCCCCCACCGCTCCTCCTTGCCCCGGAGCCAGAGAATGGCCACCACGACTATGTGCCGGCGTTCGGCAACAACGCTTTCTCCCGCAGCGAGGACTTGTCGGCCCTGCGCTCTCAGAACAGCCTGGTGCAGCCCAGCATCGTCCACTCACACAGCTACAGTGACGACTTCAGCCGGCAGAACCAGAACAATGACTTTGTCTGGCATCAGCTGTCACTGCAGGTGCAGGTAGGAATCGCTTCACTTTGAATATGCATGCACAAACTAAAGTGGTTGTTAGTTTCAGACATGAAATACTGTATATTCATTCTGGTACATCTGCACATTAATGGGATCTAGTGTGAAAATTGTGCCTCACTCAAGATAATAATACATTCCATTTTTGATAAACAGTAAATCCATTATGATCCAGACTAAATATTATGTTTATTAAAGACTATGATTTGATTGACACGTTTGAACATGTTTACTATCGTGGTTTGTAGTGAGTACCGTTAATATGATTACCTTATTATACTATGCGGTTGTACACCTCTGCAAACAAGAAGCCCAATAACAACTGTCAAATTAATACCTCTCCAACAATGCCAGTCAAAACTGAGCATTATTCATGTTGTATCTAGTGTTGGAACTCATTAGAATGTGTAGGCGCACACTAGAGAATGAAGTTTATGCATTGCCAGCTTGCCAGCTGCTGTACATGCTGTACTTTCAGGAATAAATGTAAGAGTAGAAATTCTTCTTGACCTCCATCCTTCTGTGCTAGCATCTGTAGTCTTACCTCCTAGCTACTGAAGCTCTTAATCTTAAGCATATGAAGCAAATATACTGTATAGCTTGTGAGATTCCTACTCTTATTCTGGCTAGTCATTCGCAGGATGTAAATTGCAGTGGTTCTAATGCTAACGCCATGTACTGTACTGTTGTCCTGAGCTATTTCTGGCCTTCCGCGTGGGCTGTGATGGAACAAACATCTCCAGCGTCTTTTTTTTTTTTTTTTTTTTTAACACAGTCGGCGCTATGACGATTTTTCTTGATTAATTAATTAATTATTGGCTATGTGTTGGCCTTTTTTATTTGACCACATTTAGCCATTACACCTACACAAAGTTATATTGGAAGAAAAGGTACAGTTGGTCCCTCTTCTGGGAAGACTTTGGGGTGTGGGGGTGTGTGGGATTTTTTTTAGGTCAAAAGTCAGGGTTTGACTTGGTTCTGAGGGGGTCAGATGACGTCAGACTTCCAGCCTTCTTTGGTTAAACCACCAGGGAACACTGAAAGGGAGCTTGTCATCTTTCTGAATTCCTCTGTCCTCAGGAGTCCCTCCAGCAGCAGCACATGATGGGTGTCACATCTCAGACAGGCACTGGCACAGGTACACCCGCCTCCTTGGCCACGCCCCCTACCACTGTTCACCCCGCGCGCCAGTCCTCCATTGCGTCCCAACTTCTCAAGTCACAGCGCTCCATCAACACTCCAGCCACCGCCACGCCTCCAAAGGCCCGACCCCAGAGCAGGAACCTCCTCCTGGACTCCTCCGACACCAACTTCAGTGGCAGTCAGCCAAAACAACGACAGCAGTCGCAACAGCAGCAGCAACAACCGCAACAACAACCACAACCGCAACAACAGGAGACACAGATGCCTGTGACGGACAGTCCGGCTCCTGGTTTGCCTTTCCAGACGGGCTCCGCCAAGGAGAACCATGTCCCGTCCACGGCCGCCGAGGAGTCGACAGATACGCCCACAAAAAGCAACAAAAAGTCTCAGCAGCTGCAGCCTCCACAGCAGCATCTGCTCAAGCCGGTTGTCAATAAGGTCAGTCCATATTTCACCTTGTTGAGAATTGTACACATTAACCACTGCCAAGACCAGACAATCCTTGGTTCTGGTTCTAGTTTTTGGACAAGCTTGCTAACAAGACGTAAAAATATAACCTCCAAAACAGAATTTTTGTGTTGTTTCAGGGTTCTCAGTCCAACTTGAATGAACGGACCGTGGCCTGGGTGTCCAATATGCCACATCTCTCTGCCGACATTGAGAGCCTGCGCCCCGACCGTGAGGGTCAACTCAAGGAGTACTCCAAAAGCATGGATGAATCCCGCTTGGAGAGGGTCAGCAAACTTACTGTCCTCTGCCTTATATAGTGTATACGTGGAAAGCAGTGGCGGGCAGTGCATTTGGTACCTGGGCCTTCAGTCCGGACTTAAGCGACCCAATCCACCTCGTATACCACCACGTCACAATTATACAAACCTTCAAAAATATCCAAAAAAGCAATATAACAATGCGTGGCATTACAGAACGCATTACAAACGTGGCATCACAGCGCTGCGCTGTTCATGTGGTGATGCATTCAAGCGCAATAGTAACTGTCTGTGAGGGAATTGGCTTTCAGACCTCAACCAATCACAGGATGCTGACTGCTGACATAACTGTGGGCCCTGGGTAGATTACATTGACACAGCAACACACATAGTAGCTGAAATCTGATTGGACTAAAAAACCTAACATACACGTACACAACTGGAAGCAGTGCAACCAAGCGACACTCTACAAAATGAAGATAATAGACTGCTGGGAATAAATTAACACCATTTTAAATTAAATGTAGGTAAGTCCTTCTGATAGTGTTTAGACCAGCAGAGAAAGCCTTGCTGGCACTGACTGCACACCACACTAATGTTTTCCATTCATAATCCAGAGCGGCTTCCCTCCGCAGGTAAAGGAGTACGAGGAGGAGATCCACTCCTTGAAGGAGCGTCTGAAAATGTCTCATCGCAAGCTGGAGGAGTACGAGCAGCGGCTTCTGTCGCAGGAGCAGCAGACAAGCAAGATCCTGCAGCAGTATCAGTGCCGCCTGGAGGACAGCGAGCGGCGCCTCAAGCAGCAGCAGTTGGAGAAGGATTCTCAAATCAAAGGCATCATCAACAGGTGACGGTTGAGCTCAACGGGAAAAATGTCCACTGACACCTTTTTTTTTCTTCTGGCGTCAATCCTAACACACAAAAGAAATTTGTTGGTGTTTGTGAGCATGTCAGCACCGGGTGTTGAAGGACATATGTGTGTCTAACAACACAAGACCATATGAAAGAAGAGATTCATTGTGAAAAAGTAGGATGAATCACAAAGAAACCCTGATATAGTTACAAGTGCTGTAATAGAAAAACTAACCTATTCCTGACTTTTAATGTATAGTCAAACATTTTGGGACATTTTGACAAATTCACAACATCACCACCTAACCTAGCTTAGCACACCATTAAGCATACCGAGTAACAGCTCTGTATGATTTAACATCATAAAATGCTCTGCTAAGTATCCAAAGTACAGTATTCTTAAATAAAATGCACTTATCGTAAGCGATAAATAAGATAGCTCAGCATATACAGTACTGTAAAAGAGCAATATCAACTATGACGGATCATACATTCACCGGACGCAACTTTAGGTACACCTACATTCATGATATCCAATACAAGAAGCAGTCGTAGTTTTTACATTTAACTTCAGTGGTTTATGTTAAAAATGTACACAAAAATTTTGCTTTGCATACATTTTCCAGTTTGTGTACAATATGGCGTGCATCTTGTTGAGCGAGTCCAACTGTGTTCATAACGTTGCTTATTTTTTTTAAATCACAAAACGTCCCTGTTAGCATTGCGTTAGCATGGAAACCGAAAAAGGAAGTCATTGTCGCCCAGCTCCGTTACCCATCGAAGATGTCATCAGCGGTTGACTGTAATTCTTTGCTAACCAACAGGGTTACGGCAAAAGTCTCTGCTTTTCTTATTGATCACGGCTGTAAAATAACCCACAATGGAGCCAAAGGAAGTTGCAAGTACAGTAGACGCCCCTACAACGTAAATAATCCGTTCCGAGAACCTTTTTGTTATAGGGTTTTTATGTTATACGAAGCGTAAAATACATGTAAATAGCCTAATCCGTTCCAAGATCTTCCCAAACTCACCTCTTTGGCACTTCAAAATGTTCAAAGTCCACCAAATATGGTGGGAAAATATAAGAAAACGTTAGCATAAACATAGTAGAGTAACATTCCAATATAAAATAAGGTAATAAATAAGATTACTGTAAATGAATAAAACCGAAAAACAAAAACAATCCTACCGTTCACGAGATGTCTTGATCAGGAGCGCAAGTGGAGGCAGGAAGGAGGAGGAGGGCTAGCCTGAGTCGAAACACGACTCAGAGAGTCTAAGAGTCAGCTGGTCTCACAGACAAACGCACACGTGCTACACGATAATGCTGTGTGCCAAATTTTAATTTGTAACTTAACTTAATTGTTTAAGTTAGTTTCAGGGGGACTACGAAGAGGAAGGAGTTTGAAGGGAGAAACCTGTCTCTCACACAAACTTACATACCTGCTGTATAAGTCAGCCAATGAGATGAGAGTGGAGGTGGTGCCCCGAAAATCAGCCAATGAGAGCGTGATGCGTCAGAAGGCGTCACCAAGTGCTAACCTGAACTTGCACCGACTTGAGGCATTAATAAAGTTGATTGAAAAAAAAAAAACTTGCACTGACTTGACGCTTTATGTTATATGGAATTTCTTCTGTAATACGAAGCAAAAATTTTACAGAAATTCTTTATGTTCAGTGGAATTTATGTAAAAGGAGGTTTATGTTATGCGAGGTACTACTGTACCAGCATTTTGACAAAGAAGGTGAGACCAACTATTGAATTCACGAAAACAACTCATAGCAAAACACCAAGGTAGTTTCTGTGTGGATCTCTGTATTAAATGTTTATCCCTTTCCTTCGTCATTTATATGCATTTCAAATTGTATTTTGCATATACAGTAAAACTATAATTGAACAACTATTAAAAAGTTTAGTGTTAACATTTTTGGGTGTCCGGAACGTATTAATTGGATTTCCATTATTTCTTATGGGAAAAATGTATTTGGCTAGAGCACGATTCAGTTTGAGTTGGACATTCTGGAATGGATTAATGACGCTAACTGAGGTTCCACTGTATCTACTGCCATCACACACACATAAAACTACAAAGTGACATCTCCTCTCCATACTTAGAATTATGTGTCATACAGCTCTTGTATTGGATCTCATTACTTTGTGCAAGTGTGCCTAATAAAACCGCTGGTGAGCATACATTCATTCTGGAAAGCATATTACTGGAGTGGATTGTACAAACAAAACACAGCATGCCAAGACTTTAATATCATCAAAAGGCCACACGAAGACATACATACCTAAACTCAACCTGAAAAAACAGCGGCTTCGTCATTTTATTTTTGTCAAGCGTTTGTTTCTATTTCCCTGTTGTCAGACTCATGGCTGTGGAAGATGAGCTGAGAGGGGGTGCCATTCCTGATATTAAGCCTCGAATCCTCACAGACCAGGTTTGTGCCTGAGTCTACATATATATATATATATATATATATATATATATAATTTATTTCTCTTACCATCGCCACTTGCTCAAAAGCACTGCATCATTCTCCACGTCACATTTGCCAGTCAGTGCAGGACACACTCCACCTTTTCCCATCTATCAAAACCACATGTCACATCCTCAATAGGAGCTGGATGCTTTGTGCACAGAGGCTAATTCAGTGTGTTGTTTTCTTTGAAGGAATATCAAGCCCTCAGCACCGACACTGTATATTATGTCTTGCAGTATACATTATTTGTTGCACAGAGTGACTCATCAGTGCCGCCAGCCTGCAAGGCCGCCGTGTCTTGACTCTTTGGCAGCAGTGACAGCTCACATCCTTTTGGGTTGAGTGTCGAGATATTCCTTCAAGAGGGGGAGAGTCCTGTTCATCTGTTGGTGTCAACTGTTTTCAAAGGGGAAAGAAATCAATAAATGAAGTGATATTTCAACATTTTGGCATCTACGTGCTTCTCTTGCTAAGAATCCCACGGGAACATTGGCGTGACTTATGTCCATGACGCAAGGTCGGACACAATCACAGACCTGCCAAGCTTGAAGAAATTTATGAGCCATGACGCGCAAATGGCCCCTGGACAGTTTTGGACTTGGCACAGTTGCATTATTTTCCCTGATGATAATTTGCTCAAGTTCTGAATACAGTCGTCCCTGGTTTATCGCAGTTAATTGCTTCCAGACCCAGACCCCAGACCCAAAGTAGGATTTAATATTAATAAATGTAATATTTTTGTAGTTAGAACATAGAAAACCTGTTCATGACTTTTTAAATATGTTTTACCATTATTTCACATCGACATGAAATAACTCCCATATAGCCACATTTACACTTCTATTACAGGGGCGGATCTAGCTTTTTTGAAAAGGCGGGGTGTGGAAATGCGCTGGAAATGGAGCGGGGGGTCTGGGGGCCCTTCCCCACAAAAATGTTTAAAATTAGACCTCATTTCCTGCAATCTGGTGATATCTGAGGCCAATTTTATGTCCTTAATTTCAAGAGTTTGTTGTTATTTTTATCTTTGGAATACATCATTTACGCCAAAAGATTCTATTTATAAAATTACCCGTACTAGGAGAAACCCATTTTAGCTCAATTTCCTGAAATATTTTCTAATTTGAAGCAGCTGTAAATTCCGAGGATTTGAGTATAATTTTATGTCACTGGGGATCGCTTTTCTGGTTCATTTTCATTGAGAATAGTCAGTTTTCCTTATAGTCATGATGCCAGAACCTTTGTTTTGTACCTCCACCTGAATAGCCATGTACAGCACACATTCAATGTCCAATGTAAATGATCAGCCTGACAGTGGCTTCAGGAATAGCATGCGTCTCGCTTGCATTCTGGCATATGCGTCCACCACGCGCCCAGAATTCAGAACATGTACCTTCACTGGGACTGGGTGACTGGAATCCAGGATGGTTTATCATTTTATTACCTTTTATTGTGGCAAACAAAATCGTGGGTACCTCAAAACTGGGGGGGACATCCCCAGACTCCCCTCTAAATCCGGGCCTGTATTATTCTTTGGTCATGCGCAGGCTACGGGATCACTGTAGGGACACAAGAGATGGCCACGGCTGCATAGCATACTAGCGAGCTAACTAGTTAACCTCTAATATATTTATTCTAAACTTAAGAAAGGGTTTCAAATGGAGTGGGGAAGAAAGACAAAGAAAGAAGCCAAAAATTTACCACTTACACACAGAATAGGAGGAGAACTTTTTTTTCACTCTATCAGGTCGAACACACCATAGCTGACTACACTACTGTACATGCAGTGTGATGGTAATGTGATGTACTGTCATGTCTCATCAATGTTTTGTGTCATTACTGATGCCTAGTGGCCAGTATACTACATATAACATGTATTTCAACATTGACTAATAATGGGTCATAGTCAACGATGCAGTGATCATTTATTAAATAATTACAGTTTGAAAAATAAAGCAATAAAGTGAGGGTGCGATATTTGAACTGCGATGTAGCGAGGGACGGCTGTAAGACCATAACATGTTAGTGTGTTTTAATGGTGCTGGCAAGATTCCTGTCTTGCATCTTTATGCTAAACACACCAGGTATATTGAGTGGTGTCAATATTTTCCTCTACATCAGCTGTTCTTTCCCAAAATGTTGATTTATCGCTCTAAACACAGCCACCTTAGCGATGCCGCATGGTGAGCAGCGATTTCATTCCTTTCCTCTCCTTTCATTCCAGTCTATCAGCCAGGTCTATGGCGGCCTCCCAGGATCCTGACTGCCACTTCGAAAGCGACTTGGATCCGTGATGGTCATACAAGTGTGAGCAGACGCCCACTCTGTCTCCACGAGAACATCTACGGTACCACACAAGGATACTTGTCGCTACAAAAACTTTCAAAAGAACTTGACAATCACGTTACGACGGAGACCAATATGTACCAAGAATCACAAGTTGAAGGTAAACCAATGCCTCATTAGGAGTTTCCTTAGCTAAAAGTATTAAAAAAGGACATTTGGAGATTTTTGCTGCCACAATGCAACACTTCTCTCTTCAGGGGCTGCTGACAAAATGTAGAAAAAGCACAAAGTCCGCCCTGAACGTGAATAGGCAGAATGTCCTATTCAAATGCAGTCTTTTAGTTACATATCATCATCGGTGGGCCTGATTTTGCTTTTTTTGAATCTTTTTAATCACATAATCATTCTTTCTAAACAAATGATAGCTACTTATACTCAGTTTAGCTATACTCAATTTCAAGCCTTTCCCTCTTTATTATAATGCATTTCAATTATGTAAAACAGCAAAAAAATAAATGAATCACTACAAAGTACAGGTATGTAAATAAATCCTGTAAATCCTGTGCTAAACATCCGCAGCTTGTCCAATTAGGACAATTCAAGCTGTTTCATGAGCTCTACTCACACCAGACTATAAAGCAGGGGTGTCCAAACATTTTCCACTAAGAAATCATAGGACGTTTTGACATTTTTAATTTTCTTAACAGGTTAATCCAACATAGATATGCTAAGATAAAACATCCTGCATCTCAGGTTTGTGTTAAAGGTGACAAAACCTGTTAGTAGTAGTATTAACAACTACAACTTTTAACCGCATGCTGAAAAATCAAACAATGCTTGGGGCCACTTTGAAAGATTTTAATTTTGGAACAAGGCTAAAAAAGACAAAGCTTTGTGTTTTTCGCACTTATCATTCTCAACATTGCAGTTTTCCTCTTTACATTGTGCCTTTTTGCTCTATTTTGCCCCATTTTTACTGTTTTGTTTTTCATTGAATTTATTGCTACAATGTGACGCATGCCAATAACAAAACGAGCTGCAAATGGCCCAGGGGCCATTTGCACATGTTGGAACATGTCCACATGTTGGACATCCTTGTCCTAAAATGACTCCAAAAATGTGGGTAGCAGTGATTGAAATATCACTTTATGTAAATTGACTCTACTTTACAGCCTGCATCTCAGCTTTGTGCTATTGGTGACAAAGCATATTTACTGTTGTTGTTTTTTTTTTTTGGTAGTTTTCTTGTGTCATATTTTTAGAATGTGCCACAGGCCAAGAAAAGACAAGCTGCGGACCGCAGATGGCCCCAGGCCGTTGGACACCCCTGCTGTAAAGCGTCCTTTTTAACAGTTTAAAAATGACTACTCTAAATCATCTATCTTTATGGAGGTGCAATAAAAATAAGTTATCCTGTCCTTTATATTCTAAACAGGGTCATTCCTACCTGGTTCCTGGATCTTAGCATCCACTTCAGCTTCAACCAACTGCAACAAAAACAATATATTAACAGTCCATCATGTCCAGCATTTTTCATATTTTTTTCCCAACGGGGTGTAAAAGACTGTCCCTGTAAGTTAAGTGATGAAAACTGTGATGTGAACAAAGCAGTACAGTATATCATAGCAAGTCATCTGTTGTGTTACTGATGTGCGATGGTTCTGCATGTGCTTTTTAAAAATGCTAAGATGAGTAAGTCACATATTATTCTGTTGTACCAAAAAAAACAAACATTTTCTTTAACCAAACTGCACATTTTAACTCTTGGCATCGATGCGGCGTGAAAGAAGTAGGAAGGACAAGTATTGTGGAGAACAAGATGGCGTCCAGGTGCAGGACTAACACTGCCAAATATATAATACCAACGCCAGGTGTAACATTTGTATATTACATGTCTATTTGTAGTTAGGTGATGAACTAATGCTGTGTTGGTTAATGCGTATGTATGCGTCATTTATATTACCATGGCTGATATCATTCACTTAAACCTCTTGCCTTTAAAAAAAGAATAAAAAAACTTTTGCTTTCAACTATACAAAAAGTTTTATTTGAAATGTACAGCATTAATGTTTAAACCCACTTGCCAATTTATTAGGCACACCTAGATAAAACTAATATTGTACGGTGGAATGCAACAGAGTCATTTATAATCAAAGCTAATAAAGCGACAAGTGTTTATTTATTCTTCTATGTAAAACGTATTGTAATAATAATCAATGAGTAGGCCATCAGGCATGAACTTGTAAACAGATTCTCTACTGTACATTATTATTATTAAGTCATCAGAGTCTATAGTGCAATGATGGGACAAGGCCTGACCAACACCGGGTTGCAATATCAATTATATTCTTTTCAAATATATGTTGATTTCATTAGCTTTTTAATGTTTTTATAATTGGCCAAGTTGTACTCAATAATGTGGGAAAAACCTTATAGAAAGAGTATATTAACCCCATGCATTCTTGAAGTTAAAGGGAAATTGTACACTATTTTAAAAACGTTTTGGCCACAAATTTGGCTTCAACGTTGCTGTGCTATCAATTTATCCTTATTTTCCTGTTTTTTTCTTTCCAGTATCGTATTTCAGTTCCATTACCATCACATAAGTATGAGATGAACAGTATTTATCAGACTCTCAGGTGTTTGAGGAACACAGAGATAACCTTTAAATTGTTTTTCGGTGTCAGAAGCACAAAATATATGGAAGGAAATTGAGCCGAAGAGCTAAACACTTTTTAAAACAGTGCTGTGTGCTATACAAACCCCACCTCCTCTATATGAATGATAGAATTTGCACCTTGCCTTGTACTATTAAATGAAAGAAATGAGGTAATTTTTTTGTTCAGAATAACACAAATGATGACAGACCTCATCGATTACGTATAATATCTTGTATATTTTGAATACTACTATCAATCGACAGTGCAACATATATTTACGTTTCTATAATGGATGTATAGAGTTTTAGAATAAAACATACTATTTTTTTTCTTGGCAGCTATTATCTGCACAATTGACTTCCTGTGCCACACGAAGGATCTAATAGAATTTGACTGACTTGATTTTGGCTGAGTGGATGTAATCATTTATTGACATTTAGTTTTGAAACAAGCCATGCCCCATTGAGAAGCCATATCCTACACTCCCCTGATGTTGTGTGGTGGATGTTCAATGTGGATTTTTTTCTTTGATTTAATAATGCTATATTTACTGTAGGTATGACTGCGTTTGTAATTCTGATAATCTGTGTATGTGGATTGATATGATTTGTTATGTTTAAATTGAAGGAATGTAATCTTTTTTTCAGGTGATTTTTCTGGGTGATTTCAATAAAGTAATACATTTAAAGATAAATAAGCTTTTGTCACTGCATCAAGCATCAAGTCATGTTAAAATGCAGGGAGCAGGGACCCATGTAGTCTCTTCAGGCTGTGCCCGACCGGGCCCCATAGGTACAGGCCCGGCCCTCGCCATCGTGCCCCACCTCTGGGATTAGAACGTCATAAACTGTTTTTTATGCTCTAACCATGAAAATATTCAATTTATTACTATTGAATGTAACTTTACTTACCTCTAACCAATTAACCGCGATAAACGTTCTGTGTATCACTATATTGAGCAGTCCCTCAAGGATTTCGTGGGCTTGTTGTGGCAAAAGTTATGTTTTTGTCAATTTCTGTCAATAACATTGCATCAGCTTGTGATTTTATGAATTCATGATTCTTTTAAGTCTTCTTTGTAACCTTCACCCCAAAAAGCACATGATTTCAACAAATTAGCTTTATTTGCATATTAAACTCAAGTGCAGGGCACATTTTTGAACACTGACACAATACCAGTCCCCCCAGGATCTCGCTGGCCTTTTTTGAGATGCCTGATTTAGCAGAAGTTTTTGCCCCAAAAATTTGCTGCCATAAAATTGCAGGAGAACGTGAAAGTTGCAATAAGTAGTGGTGGTTTTCCCTCTGTGATTATAATAGGAACATTTGTTGAATAATAATGAATGAATTATAAATGCCAATAATGCTGAGAAAAACACCGTACCCACATGGCAAACAAAATGTGCAAAAATAAGGCTGTAATCTGCCACAACAAAGTCCACGTGCATTCCTGTTAGGAAAAGTCAAAAAATGAAAAAATAAAACTTTCAGTTAAAAATCATTTATGCTAAAGACAAAATGCAAAATGCAAATACCCTTGAGTACTTTACTATTGAAATGACATTGCATAAATCTATACCAGCTGTACATTGACTACTCTAAAGTATGTCCACGCTTCATTTCTAGTATTCTCCCTTGAAAACATTTTCTGTAATAAAAATGGTTGAGGTTCATGTTCCTGTGCCCATTAAGGTCCTTTTCAATATATTCTTTATGTGTATCTAGACTTATATGTCATGATATATACTGTGTAAAGAAGGGCAACATGACATTGTCCTACCTTTAGGTGATACTTAAACAGCCGTTTGTGAGCCTGCTCACACCCCACACATCTCAGGGTGTCGCTCTCTCCATTGTTGCAAGTGACGACACTCAGGACAAGAAACTTGGGTAAAATGTGTTTTAAACAAAACTGATGAGGATGCAAGAGAATGTGGGTTTGGTGGTGCAATTATAAGAGCTAGAACTTGAGTATTTTGATGTTTATATGTTTACATCCTGGCTTTAAGTACACATTCCATATTCAGTTGAAGATGCATTAGGTAAAGAGAAGAAGGAAATGAAGAACGGCAGCGCCATCATGTGGCATGTTGGGAGCACAGAAGGCAAAATATGTACTAACTTTGTATGTACAAAGTCCATGCTAAAAAGACTTTTACTATTTATTACTATGATATCACTCTACTATTTATTCATTATTTTATTCCTGAATAAGCTAACCGTAAGTATTAACTTTACTATTACACACTATTTGTCTGTATAGGCTCTCAGTCATACAGGAGTTGTCCAACAAGGGAAAGGCTTCTTGAGACGTCATCTGTACTTCTGTGAAGAAGGTGTCGGACGTTTCGCTCCTCATCCGAAGAGCTTCGTCAGCGAACTAATAAGTGCTGGTAGCCTAGGCCTTAAATACAGTAAGAGTGGGCGGAATTGATGTGCCAATGCCCTCCTCCTATTGGTTCCTTACACTAAGACTGGGAGGAGTTGTGGTCTCATCCTCTCCTTCCATTAGCACCTCAGATCAAAGGGAAGTGTAGCTCCCTGTAGTTGGGTATGAACGACTCTGATACTGGCTCGTTAGCATCTATTGTTCTGGCTCGGCCCTGGCTCTACCTCATTTGCAAGACTAAGAGCTGTGGGTTTCGGTCTCAGTAACCTGCTGAACACGGAAGGAGAGGATTAGACCACAACTCCTCCCAGGCTTAGTGTAAGGAACCAATAGGAGGAGGGCATTGGCACACCAATTCCGCCCACTCTTACTGTATTTAAGGCCTAGGCTACCAGCACTTGTTAGTTCGCTGACTAAGCTCTTCGGATGAGGAGCGAAACGTCCGACACCTTCTTCACAGAAGTACAGATGACGTCTCAAGAAGCCTTTCCCTCATTACACACTATTATTTTCTTTCCCTGTTGGTAATCTGAGAACATGTTCAACACAGTAAGTGAACTAACAATCAGCGATTGCTAAGACACAAAGAAGAAGGGGTAAATGTGAAAGTGTGTATTGTGAAATAAAAATCAGGGTCAAAATGCAGTTTCAGACCAATTTTATTCAGGAGTTACACATCTTACACTCATGCTAATAACACTAAGCAAGAAAAGGTAAAAGATGGAGAGAAGATGCTTTTATCGTGGTTGTTTTGTTTGTAATTGACCACCATCTCCACTAGATAGAGCAACGTTGTCCTATCATTGTCTTGTGTATGATAATATGTTTTATAAGGCATATATTTCACATTAGAAAAATCTCACAGCACACCACCAAACAAAAATGTGTTACTGGGAACAGGTGGAAAAACTGTACAGCTTGATGAAGTATCTCCTGCGATCTCGTGGAAGAGCATTGCATTCTTCTGCTTGTCACAAAAAAAATGAATAAAGAAATGTGTAGTAAATTAATATTTTGGGACCAATTAAGTGAGATTGGATAATGTCCCGTGGCACACCTGATGATCTCTCACAGCACACTAATGTGCCGCGGAACAGTGGTTGGGAATGACAGGGCTAAAACCATGCATTTGTTGTCATCTTCGGTATAATCTTGGATGCAACTCTTGCATTGAATATGGTTCGATAAGGTTCAACAAAAGGCTTTACAGAGTGGAGACTACCGTTGGGAGTGCTGACAGGGGCGCGTATCTTCTTGAGTCCGATTGGCTCGTCTGGCTGGGAATGTTGCTAAGAGGAATGGCCAGTTGTCCAGCTTGTTGCAATCCTTTGTTGGGGTTGATGGCGTAAGGCATCTTGGACATGATGGCCAGGTTCAGCTTGAAAAAGACATTGTGAAGAGCCACTCGGTATTCCTTCCGCACCAGGCAGTAGATGACGGGGTTGAAGCAGCTGCTGGTGAAAGCCAAGCAGTTGGCCAGAGGGAAGAAGTAGGTCTGCACCACGTAGAACGAGGGGCTGATGTCGACGATGTCCAGGTGGATGAGTATGCTCCACAGGGTGAGGATGTTGTACGGGAACCAGCAGGCACAGAACGACAGCACCACCACCGCCACCGACTTTGAGACGTTGGCCTTTCGCCGTGAGTTGCTGCCTTTCAGTTTGTGGCGACAGAGGAAGCGCAGCAGCAGCAGGTAGGAGAGGATGATGGTGGTGTAAGGAAGCAGAAAGCCAAGCACTACCCGCAGGAGCTGGTTTATCCCCAGCCAGGCTGTACCATCTGGGAAACGGAGGAGGCATGCAGTATCGTTGCTGGTGCCCACGCGGCTCAAAGCAGCAAACACACCTCGTGGTGCTGCAGCAATAAGGGCTCCGGCCCAGATGAAGGCCGTGACCAACGGGGAGGTGCATGACCTGCTGCAAACGGATGCGCTGGGCTTGAGTGCGGTGGCCACATAGCAGTAGCGGGTCAAGCTCATGGCTGTGAGGAAAAAGCAACTGGCAAACACGTTGAGGCCGGTGAGCAAGGATACGGCCTTGCACACGCCCACACCGAATGGCCAGCTGTAGTCCAGCGCAATGTCCACAGCCCAAAAGGGCAAAGCCAGGGAGAAGAGGAGGTGGGCCAGAGCTAGGTTGAAGACAAAGAAATTGATTGTGCCAGTGGTGATGGTGCGAGTGGAGTACAGCAGAAACAACACCAGCAGGTTGCCCACCACTCCAGCTGTTGCCACCACAAAGTACACCACAGAGATCAGGCTTCTCAACCAGGGGGACCCATCCCCCACAAGCTCCAGCCCGCTGCATGAGCTGATGTTGTGCAGCAGCAGGTGGGAGGTGTTGCAGGACGGATCATGGCTGCAAACATTTAGGATATGTCGGAAGAGCTCCAGTCTCTTATAGTCACTGCTGGACATTTCAGTTCCTCGTTCCAGGTCCGTAGTGCCTGCAATTGATTAAAGATGAAAGTTCAGGGCGGCCGCCAAGGAGATGACAGTCATCAGTCCTTGGAAGGAAAAGAGGAAATCATTATTGCATAATAGGCAGTGCAGTTTATGAGTAAATAAGTGGATTAGCCTTGTCAGATAAACAAATTACACCCAAGAGTCAGACGCAGAGTTGGATAATCCCATTTCATCTTGAAAGAAGACCGTTTCTCTGGTGATCTGTCATCATCACGTTGTGTGGTGTGGCAATATCCATCCTAGTTAACTGACACCCGCAAGACCGTGTACTTGAACGCATTACAGTCATATTTCATTTCATTTTAGCTCTCAACAAAAAGAAAAAAACCTGGAAATGTCATACATCTGAAAGGCACAAGTGTCTTTCTCGTCACACAAACTTAAATGATTTAGCAAAATAAACTTGGAAATATTTAAATGTAAATGCGTGTAAAATAATCAGGGTAACATACACTCAATGCCACTTTAATAGCTACACTTGCCCCATCACTAATAGAAAATGGCAACATTTAAACACAGGAAGTAAACAACCTATCGACAATTGCTGACCCTTGGATAAAGGGTCAGATAAAATAAACACTGCTTTTTCCTACTCCTTTTCAGACATGTTGAATTCTACAAACATGTGATGTCCCTGAATGTAACTTGGTAAGCATGTTTGGATTATATAGATATATAGATTATATCCAATAAGAGCTATATGCCTTTACAAAAATAATAATGCTACATTTAACTCGAAACTTCATGAATTTTCTGTTTATTCCAAGCACTATAGACCATGCATGAAAACAAAAACTTACCAAATAATCCAGTGTATTTTCCAAGGTCTTTTTTTTCAGCAATCAGCTCCTGCAGCTCATGAAGTCAAGTTATCGCCGAGGCAGTCGACAACAATAACCGCCACCTACAATGCGATTATAACCGTCCCCGAGTTCATGCTCCACCCCATCCTCTTCCTTGCTGGAAATAGCCCCAATATGACATGACTAAATGATTGTAAACAATTCAGACTATGATGGAATGATGGGAAAACCTGAAGTGTTCCTATTCCTGGATGCTGAGAATTGTATCGTCATATTAAACATGACATATTATATGCAGTTACTCGGGTTTGGAAAAGGTTGGGATTTGTCTATTCTTTCATGAATGCATTTATTTTTTTTTTTACAGAAAACTTCTCTTTTGCAATAAATCAAAGAACAGATTTTAAAATGACATGTTATTTAGCCTTGTACTTATTTTAGAATAAATTAAATAAATGGATGAAGATGAAAAACAAGAAATGCATAGTTTAGAAAAGGTAATCAATCTTCTGTTATTTTCTATTTATATCAGGGTAAGATGGGGCAGCTGGAACAGCTCATCATTATGAATCGTTGATAGTGGAAAGAACATCAGCAGTGACTGACCAAATGAGATTAGGTGGCAATGGGCGGAAGAAGGTGATGAATGCTTCTTTGTCAAAAACAAAGTCAGTCCCATAAAACGTCCTACTCTCCATGCTTGGGTTGGTTTGTTTTTCATTGAAATATCACCTTCAAGTCCCTTAACTGTACACAGTGCAGCTTTGCTTTAATTATATAACACAGATCAAATCCAGCACTCCCACATTAGATTAATGATGTCCTGTAATCAGGAACAGTCATGAGTGTCAAATATTGGTATAATAATAATAATTTAGTTTTGTGTTTCATTCATAACCTTCATATTTGAACCTGCACGCTTGTATTTGTCCGTTTGATGCTAAATCTGGGAGAATACTTCCACGGGAGGAGGATCTCTGGCGCCTCCCTGAGGTAGAAATTTGACCGCAGGCTGACAGAAGGTGGCTGTGACACGCTAGTACAGTATAAAGCACAGTGTGTGGGTATTAGCGTCATAAATATCAGATTTACTTGCAATACACCAATTAACTGTTGGCGTGTAGGGTTGGGGATTACTTACTTGGAGTTATGGGGCGTGCAAATGAGAGCGTGGCAGCATGGGACATCAGCTGAGAATAACCTAACAGGGCAACATGTGGCTGTATGGTCCCAACAATACTTCCACAACCGAAGCATGAAAAGGTATTATTTGTTTCTTGTTCCTAGATGTGCCCATCAGCATAACACGGTATACACTTGAAACTCCTGAATTTTGTTTTTTTGTATTAGTCATGTGTGGGAAATAATATATCCGCATTATTACTGATGTATTTTTTATGCAACGTCCTTTGCAGTCTACAACGGCCACAAGTGCCAACTGAATAAGTCTTTCATCCATCATCTTTTCTGCTGTAAAGTACACATTATTTATCTAATGTAAAGCTGTTTTACCTCTATTTGTGTCTCTTTTGACTTAATATTGATACATGCATTCCAATGTCTGGCATCACCAGTTTACCAACAAAAAAACAAGGTGGCATTGCTGAAGCAGAGAAGTAAACTCAAGGGAACAAAACATCTACAACAATGAGCATCTATTACGCAAACCTGACATCGCCAGAAAGAACGCCACTTAAGAAAGCAGGGGAAAATTCAAGGCATTTGGAGCACCAACTGCATAATCTACATCAATTTCAGTGAAGGACCGGAGGAAGCCAAACTACTTTTTGTCAAAGCCATTAAGGAACTGGACAAAATATTGGAAATGACATCATCTTGCCGATAAGGAAGCTAAAAGACCCAGCTCATGAAGATTTGAGACATATCAAACTCATCAACAATCTCTACAATAACAGATTACGCCAAATTTAACAATATTAGGCACCAGTCATCTGTCACTACATCGCAGTTCAAACATCGCTCCCCCACTCTATTAATAATATAAAAAATAATTATTTAATAAATGATTGCTGTTTTGAGGTTGAATATGACCTATTATTAGTAAGAATTCCGTGTATTTTTTTCCTAAATTAAGCATTTTCAAGCATAAAAATGACTAAATTAACTAACTAAATGAACTAATATACACACACAAGGCAGATGACACATTAAAATTGTGAATGTAGTATTCTACATTGGCCACTAGGTGTCAATAACTGTTTGGTGAGACAAGCACCAGACTTGATCGCAGGAAGAACCGTCTTTTATTGCAGGTTTAAATGATCTAACAATAAGCGCAATAATAACGTAATCATCATAATAACAACACGGACAAAACCATCGACAAGCTAAAAGTCAACTCTCAACTCTTATCCTTATTTGTAACACTTCTTCCGTTACTTGAACACTACACACACTATATATGTCATTTAAAAAAATAGGAAGTGAACCAAATTTAAATGACAAAATGTAAGCAAAGAAAATATTCTAAGTGTCAACATTTAAGTTACCGTATGGTGTGAATGAATTATCACTCATGGAGTAGGGGTAGGTTTAAATAACATCCATCTCTTTCCTACTTACTTTTTGAATTGTGCAAATGTAACCACATGATGTTCCTTAATAGAACTATAGTTAAGTATGTCTGAAATAAACCATTGCGTACCATACCTTGGTAAGTGGGGCACGTAACGTCATGTGGTAGAGGAAGGTAAGGTGGCCCAGAAGTATTAGCATTGCCTCAGAGCACTCACTTGCCTCAGCATACACCTACAGGACCACAATCACTGAAACAATATATAATTATTTATATGATATGCTATAATTATTAAAACAACAGGAAAATTATGAAGAGACTAAATACATTAATTAATAGCGCCAACAGCACGTAATACGGGTTAACCTGCACTGGCAATCAGGGTCTACCGTTAGCTAACGTCTAGGTTAGCAACATGGAAAGCGTCATAAACTTTAAATTCAAACAGGTGGCTATTGGTGAAGTTCCAAAAAATTTAATCATCAAGACAAACTGCTTTGAACCTACCTGAAATAATGACTCGGGAAGCAACACCAGTAATAACAGAAGTAATGATAGCACGAGTGTGACATGGACATGTGATTTCCGGGTAGCAGGTGAGTGGGCGGAGACTAAAGCAATCAAGCACAGAAAAGCTCATCAAGACTCAACCAGTCAATCATGATGGCATAACACAGCAAAACAATGTGTACCAATATAACGTTTAATAAACACATTTATTGTAAATAACGGATTTTTACGCTACTATATGTAATACTTTAAATTGTTTCAATGAATAAATTCAGGGTGGAAATGCCATCATGTATTATCAATGTCTAGTTAGGCTAGTTGTCATGCTAATAAACACCAAATCTGAATATTACAGAATGTAAAAGTTGAGTTTTTGGCTTTTTAGAAGAATATACTGCATGTGTGCAACTATGAGTGTACACGAGAGGTGGGTGGTACTACCAATTTAAGTAAATACATTGCCAGTCACACTTTTTACTTGACCTTTTTCAAGATCATTGTACGGTTTTGTGACTTTTAATTTGTTGATCATGATCAGGACAAAGATTTTAAAAAACAACAACAAAAATGTACATTTCACTTATCTGTGAACATATAAATACAACAATATAAAATTACATTATTAATAAAATAATGTAATAAATAAATCGCACAAAATAAGTCAACTACTATTGGTTCTCATTCAAATCTCTTCCCTTTTTGCCCCCAAAGCAGAGAACTTTGGTTTATAACAACAGATAAATATAAAATATCAGCATAGCATCAATATGAACAACATAAAAACATAAAAACAGATATATGTGAAAATAAATATCGAAGGCAAGTGATAGTGTTCTGCCCACGGTATCGATACCATCGCCATGTGGATCGACCACCCCCTCTAACGTACTGTCGCTTTAAAAGACAACCGTCACAAGCCATCGATGAGTTTGTTTCGCCTTTGATGACCTTCTTAAGTAGTCTCTTGGGGTCCTGAACAAGTTTGGCAGTTTATCTAAAAGTGGAATGACAAACTCATCCAACGAGGACCTCGTATTGCACCCAAAAGCAGCCTGGTGCGCACTCCTCCACTCATCCGTCCATCCAAGTGCAGGCAGAAAGGCGCAGATGCCCCCTATTAACGTTAATAACGTTATCTCTCGCGTCACTCGCGTCCAGGAACGAGACGTCGCCCGCTGCGGTGCTACTGGATGTGCTGGTCTTCTTGTTCCTGCTCTTCTTGTTCCTGGAGCTGGACTGTGACTGAATGCCATCCACTCCCAGACCAGATCGGGCAAGGACACGCCATTGTGTGTGTGTGTGTGTTTTTTGAATAAGTGATGGGATTTCTCCACCAGCGACCTCCGAGGGTAAGTGGCACCAAAAAAAAAAAAAGGAATAGAGTGTCTAACTTGCAACATGAATGAGTGAGTAGTTTGTTGTCACTTTGGTGTCCTGGGACTTTATCAACACTTCCGCGCAGTTTTATTCCACGTCCATCTTTCCCCCAGCTGTCACCGCGTGCAAACTTGCGGGTAAGCGGGCAGGCAATAACAGACAACAAGGCTGCCATTGTAGCGGATCAGCGGTGGATTAACGGAATTCCTTTTTCCCCCCTGCACTGTCTCAATGCCCCCCCACCCCCACCCAGTCTCTCTCTATGTCAGTTCTCCCTGCAGCTTTTTAAACATCTTAATGAAACCTCTGACGAGCCAAGTGAGCTCAAAGTCAAACCGAGCCAAGAGTGATGAAAGGTGGATGTATTTGCTAAGGATATGTGTCCTGGTTGTTGTTTCCAGGGCTTGTGGGCACTTAAATGGGGATTAAGTGGACAGGGAGGGCATGGAAATATGTCCCCATGGCTTTAGGTCTGTAACTAACACTTCAAAACAAACTCTTTTTTATTTGAGAAGCTAGTTTAGAACTTATAAAAACTGATTGCTTGGCTTAGATTCACCATTGAAAGGGGTCTCAAAACTCCAGGACGTGGGCTGGTACTGGTACATACGTCCAATTACATGTAAAAGCTGATCCATTTTGGAAATAATGTGCTTTCTGTCATTTAATAATACCTGATTTTACTCTGACATCACCTTGGAGGCAAAGTGAGCCAGTGTGTACCCGAGACAAGCTTTCTCACTCTGGGGTTGCTGAAAAGTAAAGCAACTTAACCAGGCCAATGAGCACAACAAGGAGAAGAGAAAGCAACCAAAATCGAGCAGGCTGCTAATAATGCGCTAAATCCCTTATCGGTTGTTGTCGTTCTGTCATTTTGGATTCAAGTTAAAAGGAGCTGTACTAATATAATAATTATTATTGTGCTGAGCAGCCATGGCAGGACAGAGACATGTGTAAGGGTTTTCTTACACGTTTTCTTACACTACAACGCCAAAAACAGTGGCTTCGTCGTTATTCTGTCATTGTGGATTCAAGTTCAAAGAAACTATAAATTGTTATTATTGTGCTGAGCAGCCAGGACAGAGACGTGTGTAGTGGTTTTCTTGCTACAACAATGGGTCCTGTTATTTTGGATTAAAATTAACAGGAATCATAATGACGTAACAATTATTATTAGACTTTTGTGCTGAGCAGCCAGGACAGAGGCGTGTGTGATGCTTTTCTTGCTATGCGACTAGGGAAAAATGTGACTCGCAGTTTTCTTGCTTAGGGTTGAGATTGTGACGCACACACACGCACACAAACGCACGCACACACACCAGTTGTTGGGCAGTGGTGCCAACTCACCCTGGCTGGTGAGAAATTGACTTCATTCAACATGAATTCATTCATTCCTGTCCAATTACGTGTGTAAGACTGGACTTTGGGTGCTGATGAAAACAATGGATGCTAAAAGACGCTGTCTGTCATCCATCGTACATTAAAGCACACTGTTATCATCTTCTCTCCGGAAAGCAAACTCCAGCAGCGTTTTTTTGTGTTTTGTACAGCGTTTTCATTTGATATTGTGCTTGTCTTTGTTTTATACGTCAGAACATGACAAATAGCATTAGATGAGGTCTGAGAGCGGTCCGGGGGATCAAAAAGGTTGGCGACCACTGTGCCAGACAATCATATTGAGGTGATGGCATGGTGCTGTCTTTCTCTCATGACTTATGACGTTCTATACAAATACTAATTTTGATTCTTTCCAAATACTACCAAAAAAAAAAATCACCACTTGCTAACTCCCGCCCACCGCTTTCATACTCTAGCACATCCATGCACTCCCCCCTCCCCGCCGTATGTGGCCAACCAACATGTGGGGAGGTAATCCCAGCTATTAGGGTAATCTCCTCAGCATGACGATCAATAGAGGAGGGTGTGCGCCATCTAACCAGACAAGAGAGGCACAGGACGGGATGGACGGTGGGGTTGATTGGGTCGGTGGGGGGGGGGGGGAGCGGGGTAAAATTTGGGCTAAAGAAAAAATGATTTAATCATGGAGATTGGGTCAGGAAGAAGCTGGGGGTCTGGGCAGGCCGGGGTGGGATGGGGGGAGGGGTGCAGACTGAGCAGACAGGAAGATATGAGGGGTGTGCTGCCCATGGCTGAAACATCGTTTACTAGTCTCAAATGTAAACGTGTACAGCTAATGTAAAGTGGCAACACTGCTATAGGACCCCCAAAAGCAGGGGACTGCAGCTGAAGGATGCGGGGATCCACTTTGATACATTTTGTACATTAAAGAAGATAAAAGTGGTCCAATGTAGGTCAATATATGCTTAGCTGTCTGAACAAAACATCCACATCTTAGCTCTGTGTTATTTGTGAATATGCCGAGGGCCAATAAAAAACAAACAGTGAGATAAAAATGGCACCCCGGGCCGTACTTTGGACACCACCGTCCAAACACATGCAAGTGGGAGGTAAAGGCTCATTAACACAGTGGAACCAGCACAATCCTTTTTGCGGCTCAATTTGCTCCTATTTTGAAACAATTGGCCCACAGGAAGTCATGGACATGAAATTCCGGGGTCAAACTGTCACCCTCAAAACATTGTTCCTAACAATGCAGGCCATGTTTTAAGTAACACTGTAGACCGTCGTGAGACGGCTTAGTTTTACCCTACTGATGATGTGTTGTTGCAATAGTAAGTGTGAAGATAAGTAACCACAGCAAACATCTTCACGTGTGCACTCAAACAAGCACAGGATAACCACCCATGGAAATTGAAAAATGGGAAAAATGAACTGTCACCGTCAAAGCACAGTTAGTCATCCCATGCAATATTGCGGTTTGAACATCACTCCCTCACTTTTCAGAAAATAATGAATTAATAAACGATCACTGTTTTGTGGTTGACTATGGCAAAAAATATTGGAAGTCAAGTTGTATGTAGTATTGTGGTCACTTGGCATCAGTAATGTTATGAGACCTGACGTTAGATTACATGACCTTTCACACTGCATGGAGACTGGCGACTGAGCAAGCAGAGCTGAGCCGACATGCCATGGCTGAGATTGAATGATCTTCCGTGTGGAAGTGGTAAGTTTTTGGCTTCTTTGTCCTCCTTCCCCACTCAGTTTAAAACACTTTCTTAGTTTAGTAATAAGTAAATTGGAGAGGCTAACTAGTTAGCTTGGTGACTTGCTATATTAGCAGTGGCTGTCTATTATGTCCCGGCAGTGATACCGTAGCCTGCGTAAACAAAGAATAGAGTAGGTGTGTAAAAGTGACGATAGGGTTGTTATTTCATGTCTACAAGGCTCTAATAATGTTAAAACCTGTATTTAGAAAGTCATAAACAGGTTTTCTATGCTCTTAACTACGAAAATATTCTGTTTATTAATATTGAATCCTGCTTCACGGAAATTCATTTATCGTGGTCGAGTCCGGAAGCAATTAACTGCGATAAACGAGGGACGACTGCATTAACATTATAACGCTGCAGTCGTACAAGTGTGAAAAAGATGGCAAGTGTGTAAACATTGTGACGTATGAAAAGAGAAGTATTGATACGACACACGTCAGTATGTCACAGAAAGAGACCACATGCAGCTTTTTAATGTTGTTGGTGATGATGTGTGCGTAGCCATATTGTACTGAGCAGCCTGGATGGAGACCACGTGGCTAATTTAAATACTTTGCATTCCCTCAGTCAGTTTCTTCCTTTGTCACGTATTGTTGACAGTGCAAAATTGTACTGAGCAGCCGGGACGGAGGTACGTGTAATGTTTCTTGCTACGCTAAAGTAAAACACACTTTTAGCGTTCGTCCTTTTGATGCTAACTGAGCTAAAGTTAGCACAGGATTTGCTGAAGTATTGTTTTCGTGCAACTTTGTCCGCTAACACTCTGTACGGTTGCCAAATTGGACGACCTTCTAAGGCTGGGGTGTCCAGACTTTTTCCACTGAGGGCTGCACATGAAGGATGCACCGTTTTAATTCATTAAACACACAAAAATGTTACATTTACATAACCTGCCCCCCAGGTTAGTGAAAAATAGCCGTCACCGGTGTCTGATTGACAGGACATCCATCAAAGAGCTTATTATGTAAGACTCACAGGTAGTCAGCCATTTTGGAAGGATATGGGCCATGTTTTCTGTGTAATGTTCTAATGCGGGCCGTGTCTCTTTGGACACCCCCGTCTTAATGTCTTGTAGCAGGAGTAGTAGTAGTAGTTTGTCTTTGTTTAACATTGGTTGTTTCGGTAACATTGCTAATTGAGAATAATCACAGTGATCCCTACTAGGTTGTTTTTACTACAAAGCTGCAAGCGCCGACGGGCACCGGCGTCCAGATGGAGCATGGCGGGGATGAGTAAGGCGTTTCACAGATCCCTTCTGTTTAACCCCGTTGAGACCGAGACGAGATTGGATAGGTGCGAGGGAGTCGGGTTACTATAGCACCATTCTGCTGCGCAAGAAGCGACAGCGTAAAAGATGCAATAACCCCGATGGGAAACCTAATCCAAACCCTGCTGCCAGCTGTCATTCTCCCTCTTCTTGGCTGCCGCTTGCCGCAGGGCAAAATGGCTCAAGCACGTATCGCCTTTCCGCCTCTCCCTAATCGTTACCTTGATCATGGCCTAGCAGGAAGACATTTTTACACATGTTGTCGTCCAGCACCGCAATTCAGTTACGTCACTTAGGAAGAACTGCTGGCTAGAGTCCAGACAGCTCAGGTGTTGATTGAATACTCACAGGATTATACGAAAATGTTCAAAACAACATTGAAATGAAGTGCATTTAAGCACTCTTAAGCAGTAAAAACCTGAGTGCATTTATTGGATTTAAGCTGGTGGTCAAGGTTTGCAGAACTACTATCAGGCAGCTACTTTTCCACAGGCAAAATGGACCTAAAAAGACATTTAACTGATTTGGAAAAGTACCCAAATGTAGAACGTCTCAAAGGGATGCGGCACTCTTGAACTCGCTAAGATATCAAAGTTTATTATTCTCACATTAACAGATGAAAATGAGCAAGTGAGATGGCAACATGTAGTTACATAATAATTGTTGGCAATGCACACAATGTTATCAATATTTCACATTAAAAGCAGTGTCATTTGGAGTTCATTTGCTTCATTTTGACCTGTGACTGTGCACAATAAGCTGCATCAGCGTGCATCTACTGTATCCAGGATAGGCGTGTCACAAGATCTCGCTAGACAAGATGTTCAGAAAAAAAAGTCTCGTGGGCACTCGGTGCTCAAAGCGCTCTGACACTGCTAGCACATTGGCCTACTGATGACGCAGCATCGGGAGCAACCGGGGGTTCAGTATTTTGCCCAAGGACACTTTGACACGATCACGAGAGATTTGAACCTTGAGCCATGCCACCCTCATGATGACGATGATGATAAATTAATTGATTTATCACACAATAAATGAAAATGTACTTGATAATTCTGCCATCCCTAATATATTGCCATGTGCATGCGTGTTTGTTTTCCTCGCCAGAGTTCACTGTGCTCATTGGTTTCAGCAGCCCGCATGAACCAAGTGAGCCTTTTTGTCAGTCATACAGTTCTTTTTTGTCTTGATGGGTGGAGGCGGGGCCGCTAGCATACACACACAGAGTGCAGAAGAGTGTAACGTAGTAGAAATTAAATTAGTAGATTGCAAGGACGTCATATATATTATTGTTTTCATTGTACTTTTCTTCAAAGTAATGTTAAAATCTAGCCTCGTCTCGTTTTCGTAGACCCAATCTCATTCAAGATTCAAGATTCAAGAGAGTTTTATTGTCATGTGCACGGTAAAACAGCAGTTATACCATGCAATGAAAATCTTATTCTGTTCATTCTCCCAAGAAAAGAAATCTCATGTATCGTCTCGTGACACCCCTAACATGGGATATATTTGTGTAATCATAGAGGGCGTGGCCTATAAGGCCAACATCACCCTATATCAGACATATTCAAAAAAAGCCATATACTGAAATATCAAAGGGCTACTCATATATTTATTACTTACATACATTTTTATAAATTATTTTTAATGTCCAGCCATTCTTTTTCTATGCCGCTTATCCTCATTAGGGTCGCTCGTATTTGTAACACTTTTTTTTTGTTTTGAAAAAACACCACCACGCACTGCTACTTCATGTTAATTTTTTTAATACATTTAAAAAAAATAAATGTTTTTGCTTTATTATAAGTTTGATATATTTTTTTGTTTTTCTTTAAATAAAACCACATTTCACCCGCATGCATGCCTTTTATTGTATCAATATTTGAACCAGCTGCTGGAAAGGTGAATTTCTCTTGGTGATGACTAAGGTCATTATTTAGATCTAACTGCTGTGATTGGCAGGCGACCAATCCAGGGTGTACCCCGCCTCTTGCCAGATGGCAGCTGGGATAGGCTCCAGCATACCCCCGCGACCCTAATGAGGACAAGCGGCATAGAAAGTGGATGGATGGATAATTAATCCAATTAATTGTGCAAACCAAACCAAAACATCCCTTTGATTTTGTTAAATAATGAGCTTTGAGGTTTAATAATGAACATTTCAAGACTAAGATAAAAACAAAAACAGCACATAGAAGGTCTTTGACTTGTGATTTAATTGATGACTTTATGACTATATTATCTCTTTGCTACATAAGTCATGTGAGCAGGCTGTTTAAGGTTCATGGCTGGTGAGGCATTGACTTTGTTGGGTTTTTTAACTTTATATTCGTGTGCACAAATGAATGTTAATTCATATTGAGAATAACAAGAAAAAGAGAGCTGCATATCCTTTCCAGGATAATCTCTATTTGTTGTGAAAGACGGCAGTGCCAAGCACCTTCGCCGTGTGCGCCTCGCCATGTGACATTTCAGTTTAGTGTCCGGGTAGCACGGACGACACTACACTAGAAAGGCATGGTGTAGAATAAATGTGAACAACAAACAGGAACTCCCCAGAGATCGCGCATCACAGGTTTCTGTGTCGTATTTGATCAGGAAATGTGCAAATTCAGCCATTTTTACATAAGAAAATGTTAAAAAGCGATTGGAATCACAAGTCACTGGACAAATATTTTGTTATTTTTCTCAATGACAGGTGAGGTCCTCACCTGCCTCACTGGCCAACATCCTCATCTCCCTAAGAGATTAGACAGCCGTCAGATCCATGTTTTGTCCCCGTCTCCTTCCTGCCTTGCCTAACCCATCCGCCGGGTTACACAACATACACAGGGATTACTCTTCATAGTATTAGACGAGGCACTCCATGAGTGGGGCCTTTTATCATGAAATAAAAGAGCACAAATAGGACGTGAGCGAGGTCGACGACTTCATAGGGCCGCGGCAGCACCTGCACGCACAAACACGCACACAGACCAAAGATGATGATGATCGTGTTTACGTTTATGTAAAGTATCTTTGGAGAAATCCTTCACTAATGAACTTTTTCTGCTGCGGTCCCCCCACTCTCTTTTCATTGGCCGGTATGGGAGACACTGGAGTATAATCTGCAGGCATTAACTTGCTATCTAAAAAAAGCACTCTCAACAGGGATTAGATTATCGTGTGGCAAGGTCAGCGTCGACTCGCTGCGACTCTTTCACTCTGCACTGCTCTCTCGCTATGCCGCTCGCAGTCTTTCACCTCGTGTCCGCTTTAGCTTCAGTTCCCCCCCCCGGGACAGATGTACACTTCAACACTGCGGGTGCTTTTAGTTCCACGTAAACATGACATGTTAGTACACATTAAATACAACAAATGTTGCAGGACAAATGAGTAGAACAGTCCGTAGGCCACAGGAATGCTGTTTGAAACTCAACTCGAGAAGGCAATTTTTGCAGAGCTGAAGCTGAACTGACATGCTGCGGACAATGTGGCATTACTGGAACAGTGGCAATTCGTGGAATGTGGAAAGTGTTAGCCTGCATGTTTTGATGCTGGGATGAAAGAGAAATGTGGGAAAATGCTATTCATTTCATTGGGAATCTTAGGGCTGGAAAATGTGAAATTCCAGGGAAACTGGGACCTGGGAATGAGCTGAATGTGTTTTATGTTGGAACGATTAGAATCGGTTGAGAAATGTGGAAGTAGTAAGAGTTCTCATGATGAAACACAATGAAATGTAGAACTTCATTGTCAATGCGAGTGTTGTCACGGAAAATGTGGAATTACGGAAAATGTGGGATCTTTTTGGAATGTGTCAACAGATAGCCGTGTCATATAGAATGAGGTGAACACTTTGATGTTGGAATGGTTTGAATCGGTTGAGAAGTGTGGCTGTAGTCGAGCGTCAAAAAACAAAATAATAATACAATAATCCCTCATTTATCGCCATTAACTGGTTCCAGACCAAAGTAGGATTCCTTCTTTGTAAATTGAATATTTTTGTAGTTATGGCATAGAAAACTCGTTTACGATCTTCTAAATACGGTTTTTAACATTATTAGAGCATCCAGACATGAAATAACACCCCTATAGTCACCTTAACGCTCACATTACCCAATATAGTTGCCATAATAAGAGAAATTAAGACATTTAAGACATAAATAAGACTTGTGTTCGTGTGTGTTGCATACAGTCCCATAAATGCAATCTGGACGTGCGGAGAGGAAGTGATGTCGGGGGTATTGCGTCACCAAGCGTTTTGCGGCTGTTGAGTTTACTGTTGAAGTAATGCCAGTATATCCAAGTTTGGCAACTTGGATCACTAAGCGCCGTTAATCTGTCGTTTGTAAACCGAGTGTTGACTACGGTGAATAATGAACGTAGCGTTAATCATTTCCGTGAATAATGAACGGGATTTAGTGAATAATGAACATATTTCAGTGAATAATGAACATAACGCCATCATTCAGTGAACAAAGAATGTTAATTCATTAACTACCATTATCCTCAATAGACAAGGTGTGGTTTTTTTCTTCGGTTAAAGGACGTACTGGAAAAACAAGTAGTAAAAAAAATTGTCTTTATATTCATCCCTTATATTCTTCCGTATAACAAGAGGGCACTAGACCTACTTCAAAAACACCGTTCAAAGATTCAAAGCACCAGGTCAGATGCCGCATATGCGGAACACAAACCGCTGCTGGTTGTTTATCGGGAGAGCGGATTAGTCATTGTGATGTTTGACGATACACTCGCTAATGTTGGCTTACCCTGTTGCTTTGCCCAAGCTCTGAACGCTGCACTTTTACACTCCACTGTCTCCACTTTGCTGTCTTGGCTTGGATAAAAGTTGTGAAAATGAACCAAACCGTGAGCGTAAAACCGAGGTACGTGTGATTCTGTCGTGAAGCATGACAAGTGTTTGCTCATACGAGACAATGCCGACAGCTTACTTGTTGACAGTGGCAAATGTTTCTCGGATTTGTGGAAGCTCGGGAGGGATTACTTGAAGATGAACGAAGGGGGCTGGGGGTAATGTCCGAAAAATACAATCCCTCTTTATATATTTACACAACATTTAGCCTAAAAAACAGCGACGCGATCCGTGTATTAGGTTTTGTTCCATGCTCTCCCGTTTGATGAAAACAGACAGGATTATTATTGGGGGGGTGGGGGGAAACAGTTAGCGATGTGAGGTGCGGCTTAGCGAGCGAGCTTTGAACAGAAGCATAAGGACGGTCACATGCTATATCGCCAGTCAGCAGTAGCTTGGCACGGGCCCGCTACTGGTGGTTGGGACTGTTTGGATGACTTCAGCTCACACACACGCACACACGCACACACACACACACACGTGCACACTATTGGTAAAATGTCTGATAGTCTACCTGTTTACAACCAAAGTCCATAAATAGGGATTTTGGACGGACGCTTTGGAGAATTAATTCAGATGCTATTTTGAGTCCCTGGCAGGAAATGACACCCGTGGTTTTGGTGCATGCACGACTCACCGGCAGTAGCTATTTTCATGCAAGAACACACACGCACGCACACGCACGCACAGAGAGACATCAGAGCGCACTAACCATAGGGAGTTTGTGCTGAGCTGGTTGGGACGTCAGGATGAATCAATGCGGGGACAGCTGAGTGGACATGCCTATTCATCTGCCAAAGAAAAGAGATGAGAAAAGGGGAGCGAGGGATTCTAAAAGATATGAGCTTAAGCCCCCCTGGAGCAACATGCTTGCACATTACTTTGCAGGCATACTCCAAAGGGAGCTTTGCAAAGCAGGAGAGGTGAAAAGGACAAATATGTACGTGTCTTTGACGCATGCATGAGGTAGATGTTGCAGATGCCAAGAATGTAGGTTGCTTTGACAAAAGGCTCACCCCAGACTGACGATGGCCTGTTTATTCCCATCTGTTGACTTCATCCCCATTGTGTTAACCCATTGCTTTAACCTTAACCCCCTAATTGCCACCCTCCACTTTTCTCGTGCACATCCTCCACACCCCCTCCTCTCAGAGACAGTGTGCCACATTAGCCATACGCTAATCTGATGGCGTCTGCTTTAGCAAACACCTGCCATGCCATGACGACAAGGCCCATCCCCTGTTATTTTTTTATGTTATAGCCTACTGACTTTCCATTCAGCCTCAACCACTTCAGCACAACAGACACAATTCCGAGCCATTCAGTAACCGGCTAACCCCATATAAACTGTAGCTAACATGAATGGCGCCAGTGTTGAACCCCATAAGTGAGACTGACTTCACATTTCTCACACGCAAAACGTTTTACTTACTTAGCAACAAACTGTCTAATTTGTCTAACGATGCTAAAACTTTGAGTACATCTGTATTCAATGCATGCCTTGCAAAGCAGTGTGAGCACAACCCATAGGGGGCGCCACAAATAGTAATTTACTGTCATTAGGACACACATTATTGGATGGATTTGTTTGTGGAAACTCTTCTACGCGCTCTCTTCTTGCGCTTCACACAAAATGACAAAATGTGTCAAAAGATGCTCACCGACTATGTTGCCTGTGCTGTTATTTTTCTGACAAATACACCACACGGTGGCGCTCTTATTAAACCCCATGAGTCAAATTGACTTGAAATTTGTCACTCAGCTCTACAAAACACCCACTGTAACTTTAGGGCGTTCCGCCGACTCACCAAATTTGGTACGCAGCTTCAGAGGACTGACAAGCACATGTGTGTAAAATTTCAGTTAGATGGGTTGAAAAACATGGCCGCCATCAAGCAAAATGTTTTTCTTACTTAGCAGTTGTCCATAAGCCATTAACTATTTGTCGAATGATGAAATAATTACGACAAAAGCTTTTTAAAATAATGTTTTTGTCCTCTTCTTCCAGTAGAATGGATCCAACCTGCGTGATGAGGACAGACGTCTGCAGACAAGCTAAAAAGTCTCAAGCTCTTTTTCGGTTCCTTTATCTGTTGTTTTTGCCCACGTCGAGGCGCCGCCGACATGCAGGCCGCGGCCTCTTTTGCTTTATAACAATGACCCTCTCAACCCCCCTCAACGAGAGCTGGAGGGGCCAGACGTTGAGTCGATGTGACAGTTCTGGTGCGGCCGACACAATGGCAGGTTTTACTTTTTTTACTGCCCGGCCAGAGGAGGTTCTTCCTGGTCACATGTCGCGACCCTGTCAAGACTTTGGGAGCATTGTGCTGCAGAGTACAAGCACATGTCTCAGTGGCACTTAAACCTCATGGAATCATCATTCTCCTCATACTGAGCCGCTATTATTTACATGCGTGTCTAGAAGATACTAGAAGATGCCACATGAATTAAACAGCAATGTTTAAACATTTACCACCGTTAGACCTTCTTATGTCAGCACTTAGCCCCGTCTCTACGCGCCACTTTTGTTGCAACAAAGTTGGGTTATAATGGATTATTGATCATGAATTAGAGTGTGCTGACCCCCGAGGGCCCATCCTGGTTTAGCCAGGAATGAATGCAACCCTTCATGCTTCACCTCACACACTCAATTTGGACACACAGGCCTGACCCTCTCTTAATACATGCAGACAGGCGCCTCTCTCCTGGCGAGGGGACAAAGGTTACACTGGAGACTTGTGTAATTGCAAATTGTCCTTAATGGATTATTGGTGCAGAAGTCGGGCTTCTTTTCCCCCTATACTGTAGTGACCCAAACCAGCTTGGACTCATATGAGAACAATCTGGGGGAATCTGGGCTTTGGTTGTGTTGAAAAATCAACCGAGGAGACAAAGACATACGATGAAGTCAACGGAAGAAGGGTTGAAAATGAAGGGTGTCTTGGTGCACCGTAATCACTTACCTCGGTTTTCTTATCCGCTCGTCTTGGTGTGTTTATTTCACCGGGAAGGGTTTTCAAGGCTGACATACACGCTTTTGGGATGTGGGAGGAAGTACCCGGCGTGGGGAGAACACGCAAACTCCAACAGAGAGATGTCCCAATGTTCATCACGATTTGTTCTATTTCCAGGTTCTCTTGACCAGCGAGGATGCCTCCCCGTCAAATACCAGGATGACACACAAGCGGTGATGCTTCCCATATTTTTGTACAGCCTACAAACTTTTTGAACGTTGTTTTCAAAGAAGTCAGCGACCACTCTGCAGTGCTCGAGAAGCGGCGATGGAGACCAAAGGGAGGGAGGAGGCTCCATCAAAACACACGGCAAAGGCGGAGACGGAGGAAGACGTGAGCTCCGGTCACACCTGCGGCGTGTGCGGTCGCAGCTTCCCCCTCCTCAGCTCTTTGTCCCAGCACATGAGGAGACACACCCGGGAGAAGCCGTACAAATGTCCCTACTGCGACCACCGCACGGCCCAGAAAGGCAGCCTGAAGGCGCACATTCGGAGCCACAAACTGGGCTTGTTCAGCCACAACCTCGGCGACAGGGAGACAGCGCAAGGAGGGGTGGAGACCGTGGAGATGCCCGGCACCCCTGAGGACATATCCGGCAAAGATCACAAGGCCAACGGGAAGGTGAAGAAGAAAGCCAGCAAAAAGAAAGCCAAAGGTGAGGATTCTGCGGTTGAAGTTAAGGATGGTGACGGGTGGGACGGCGCCGGGCCCTTCGTCTGCAGCGTCTGCAACCAAGTCTTCCCTCAGGTGCTGTTGCTCAAGTCGCACATGAAGCGCCACCGCAGCGCCCAGGACCACGGCTGCCGGATTTGCGGGCGCCGCTTCCGTCAGGCGTGGTTCCTCCAGAGCCACATGCGCATTCACCGGGTCAAAGCCCAGCTGTGGGGCAGCAAGGGTCAGGAGTCGCCCGCCACCATTAACGGAGTACCCCAGGAGCCAGAGGCGCTGACCAACGACGAGTGCCTCTACGAGCTTTGCGCCGGATGCGGCAACTTCTTCACTGACGGTAAGACCTTGAGGATACACGCAAGGCTACACAAGCTGACCCACAGCCGCCAAGTAGTGCAGGACTCCGAGGCCTCTCAGTTGAATGTTACTCAGAATCAGTTTTTGGAAGGCCTGAACCTCACTCGTGCTGGAACACAGGAAGAGGACAAAAGTCAAGGACGGCGGATTCCAGAGCTGGATCCCGTTTGCAGCTACCAGGCTTGGCAGTTGGCCACCAGGGGGCGACTGGCGGAGGCCACAGAGAAATGTCTCGGCTGGGAGGAGCGCCTCGCTGACGCCGAGGTGGCGTTCGACACGGAGAAGGGCGAGTACGTCCCCATCAAGCAGGACAAGAAGAGGAAGCAAATGGACGCCACAGGCCCCGGCGTGAAGAAGAAGAAAGGCGACGCGGGCTTCGATCAGGCAGCAAAGAGCCTGGCTCACGCTAAGGCCGTCGCCACCGACAAGAAGATTTGTCACAAAGACCGAATCCTCCTGAACGGACTTGGTCACGCGTTCTATGAGGCGCTGCAAAACAGAAAGGTCAAAGAGGACGGCATCTCACCCAAACACACCAGCAGCAGCAGGAATAAGGACCAGGAAGGTAGGACCTTCCAACCACAGGACACTTGTTCAGCAACACAACGTCATGTTTGCTAGCATCAAACATCAAGTATTCACTCAGCGTTGGTACTATGCAGCACTTCAATTCCTACAGGATTAATGTAGCACTATTGTGCGGCTAGGGAGACCTCTTGTGGAGTAACAGTGCAATTACAAGCAAGTATGTGCTTACTGAACCGTCATCATGCATCAAGATGGACCAAAATTGGACCAAAGTAGACAATAAGAAAGATTTAAGCTAAATCACAGAATTTTCTTTTTTCTTTTTCATTGCTTTAATTATATAAAACAAGCCTTTTATAATTATAGAATATCTAATAATAAGTACAAATAAATAAATTTATTAGAAGAATATATTAATATGGAATAATAATATCATATTTTTTTAAAATTTCTTTTATTAAAAATATGTTAAAATGTTATATTAACATAAAAATGTTAGTACTTGTTTTATATTTAATAATTATATAATGGAGATTGATGATGATGAATGGAGATTTTTTTTATAATATAACAAGTGCAAACTAAAATATTACAAAATATCAAATAAGTACATTTACTCTAAGAATATAATTAATATGAAATAATTCATCTTTTTATTATTTTTTATATAACACAAGAAAAAAGGTTCCTACAACTGTGTTCTCCATTGACACTACATTTCTAGCAAATTAAATAATCCCTTATTTTGGATTACGATTTATGAATTGTTTGCATAAATGTAAAAAATGTAGGACGCCCCCTTGGGTGGGATATATGATATAATGAAGGATATGTATTTGTTTGTGTCAGCCAAGCCTTCCACCCCTGAACCGCTGCAGACAAAAGTTTTGCAGACATTTGGCAAAACATGTGCCCCTGCTGTGCTGCCTGCGCAGTTATTTTTCTGACAAATGCACCACATGGAGGCGCTGTTATCGAACCGCATAAACTGGATTGACTAGAAATTTCTCACGGAGCTCTGCACCTTTCTGATGTTTAGCCCTATCACTGCAACATTTGGTACACACCTTTAGGCCACTGACAAGCACATGTGTGTCAAATTTGAGCAAGATTGGCTGTTAGGGTAATTGGCGACTCTTAAATTGTCCATAGGTATGAATGTGAGTGTGAAAGGTGGTTTGTCTATGTTTGCCCTGTGATTGGCTGGCCACCAGTCCAGGGTGTACCCCGTCTCTCGCCTAAAGTCAGCTGGGATAGGCTCCAGCATACTCCCGCGACCCCAGTGAGGACAAGTGGCATAGAAAATGGATGAATGGTTCAAAAACATGGCCGGCGTCAAGCAAAATGTCTTATTTACTTGTGACATAAAACATTGAGGATGTCTGTATTCCAAAGCGTGTTGACCACAGCCCTTAGGGGGCGCCACCACTAATTAGGACATTTTAAGTGTTTGTCTCCCACTTTAAATATATAACCTCTCCATCCTCTTGCCTACAGACAACAAGCCTTTCTTGTGCGAGCACTGTGACTTCCACACCGCCGACGCCTCACTACTCAGGTCTCACGTGCACGCGCAGCATCGGGACACGCAGGCGTCTCGCGGCGCACAAAGCTCGCATCCGGACAGCCGAAGCGTCTCCAAGGCTTCACGGTACATGGACTACCTCAGGAAAAGGAGCGCCTTGCTTTGTCAGCCATACTGGAACCCGTACCCTGGACCGCCTGGCTTGGGGTTGGCGGAGTTGAACATTAAAACAGAGAAGGGCAATGACGGGGCCGTTGAAGGGCAAGGAAGCGAATTGGACAGTCTTCTTAACTTGTCTTCAGTGGATGGAAGTAAAGGACAAGTGTCTTGTGCTGTCAGAAAAGAAGGCCTGGTGAGACATCAGTGTCCATACTGCTCCCATACCACCTGCTACCCGGAGGTGCTGTGGATCCACCAGCGGGTGTCCCACAGGGTGGGCACCAGCAGCTCCGTGGCTCCAAAGTGGGCCCCGTGCGCTCACAGTCTTAAGAGCCCAAAGATGGGCACTTCCCAGTGGAGGCGCACGGGGCCCCCGCCGTTCCTTGAAGGGAAAGACTGCCCGGCATTGCCTGCTCCCAGGAGTCAGCGCACGCAACCACCAGGTGGCGCTGCCAGTAACAGCAGCAGCAGCAAGCAAGAGACAGCTGCCAAGAGCCAATCAGGTGCCAAGCCCAAGCCTCAGTCGAAGGACTCCAAATCAAGAGCATCCGAGAGGAAGTCTGGTGAGCAGAAGCGGGCGGCAGAGGGGGCCGGCAAAGCCCCCAACACCCGAGCCAGCTCGTCCGCCAAGAGTGCCTCTGGGAGAACCACGGCGGAAGGCAACTTCCCAAAAGAAGGTCTCGGCTTCATGTTAGCTCGAAGTCACGGCGGGGCGCCGTCCAATTCACCCACAGACAGACTCCACCCACAAAGGCGGCCATGTGACTCCACCTCAGCTCCCAAAGGCGCCGACCTCTGGGCTGCCATGAGCATGTGGGGCCACAGAGCCTACTTTGAACCGCTGCTGTTCGCTCAGGGAAAGCGGGACGGCACCGCCGCCGCCGCTGCCGCCGCAGCCGCCGCAGTAGACACGCCCGTGGACTTTGACGTCTTGAGCCTCCTGAAGAACTACGGTCCTCACGAGCTGGCGGCTCTCTACCAGCACTGGGGCTTCGTGGACCCCAGGCTTGATCCACAAGGTGAGGGGGCACCTCCAAAAGATAAATATACTTAACGGCACAACTTTTGCATGTTCACGACCCACCCCCCGTCTTTGCAGCAATGTTGCAGCTCAACGGGACTTATGGAAATGAAGTCCATTCCTCCTCTGAAGCTTCCAAGCAAGTACGTGTCTTTCATCATTTAGTACAACTCTTTTAAAAGTCACCGGGAAGTGGCGTTTAAGTACTTGTATAGTTAAGTTTAAGTATGCGCTTGTTAGATGTCTGTTAGTCAGGGTATTGGTTGCATTTATTTACAACCTGCACTGATATTGATTAAATAGTGAGTTTAGGATAAATTATCTCAGACACGGTGGCATTTGACTAAATTCAAGATAAATGATATCAGACACTATGGTACTTATTAAATAAATGAATGAATTTGGGATAAATGATATTAGACACTGTGGAACTCATGAAATAATAAATGAATGGATTCAAAAGAAATGATATCAGACACTGACATTTGGTAAATGATCAACTTCAGGATAAATGATATCAGACACTGTGGAACTCATGAAATAAAAATGAATGGATTCAGGAGAAATGATATCAGACACTGACATTTGTTAAATAATGATCAACTTCAGGATAAATGATATCAGTCACTGTGCTACTCATGACATCATAAATGAATGAATTGAGTCTATCAGACACTGTAGTTGTCCCCATTGTGCTTCCTCCACATGCCTTGTAGACAGCATACGCTTGTGCTATTTCTTAAGCTGCCTCATATCAGTACATTGTTTGAGCCCATTGCTCAATCCATTCCACAATGAATCATCCCTACACTGATATGGTCAACGTTTTTAGGTGTTAGCAGTACCAAAATAATGGCTGTGTACCACTTTTTGACCACTAATTTCCCATACATTGGATATGGACTTTTTGGAAAGTTCCCAGTGTAGCAAACTTGAAACCGAATTATCTGTGAGTGTTTTTACATCGAGTGTGTGTGTGTGTGCGTTCCTACAGGTGACCAGTCGCTCCACTTCCACCTCAGGGTCTCTCCATAAAGGAACATGAAAACAGTTCTTCGTCCTCCATAGTGATAAACTGATGATCAATGGCCCCCACCGTGACTTCCTAAAAAAGAATAATCATCGACGCACTTCATTGTTATGCACAACATATGCAAACAGATCTTGTTTTTTTTTAAGTGCACCGTTTGCTAGCAGATATGTTGCATGGAAATGAGCTGGAATGGGAAGAAAATGTGAAGCTAGAAAAAATACGACCTAAAAACATGTGATTGTATGACAGTTCTGTCCTTGCATTTGATTGAGTAGGCCCATCCATCCATCCATCATTGTTTAGATTCTTTCTCGGTCGAGATTTCAACCGTTTGATCATTTGAAAGCATGCCAAACGGATTGGAGGGCGTACAGCGCGAACACTTGACATTCCCAATTCACTGCAAACATTTGACTTGTTGCCAAACTGTTCCACTGAATAAGTCTCCTTTCCTTTTTACTTGTGAATACACGCACTGGTCTCCTACATGCTAGCAATGTCCTGATTTATGACCTGCCAGCTCCAAAGACTCATTACTGTTCACCTCATTCCTCACTTTTATGTGTTTTTTTTTAGCGTGTCTTCATACTTTTAGTTTCCATTCCCTGTACTGTATTTATGTCCCATAGCGAGAGAAACATGATGTGTTTGTACCAAAAACAAACAACAGAAAAGCCATCAACTTGTGACTATTACTGAGAGTGACGGGTACTGACTATAAAACGTTGTTTTTTGGATCGTTTGTACATTATAGTTTTATTTAATGTTTTTTGTTCGGAGTGGAATTGTAACACTCTCTGAGTACTTGATTATTTGTAGTTGGAAATGTTGAATGAAAAATAAAGTTGTTCTGCAAAAAAAAAAAAAAATCAGATGAACTTCTTTATTTTTAAAAGTCATAGTTTTGCCACTACTACGTTTTGTCTTAACATAAAATAATATGTTTTTTACACAAGCTATATACATATATATATATATATATATATACTGTATATGTATATCATTATTTATGTATTATATATATAAATGACATAAAATAATAACAACTCGCTTATCACGGTCAGTGGTCACTTTAATCCAGGGGTGTCCAAAGTCCGGGGGCCATTTGCAGTCTACAGCTTGTTTTTTATTGGCCTGCGGCACAAATTAAGCTAAAAAAAAACCAGCAAAAATTGAAAAAAATGGTACAGAAAGGCAAAATGTAAAGAGAAGAAGCTGAAACGTTGATACTAATAACTATCAATAAAGCACAGCTTTGTCTATAAATATATACCTCTTTTTTAAAATTCTGCTTTCAAAATTACAAAATACATCAAATATCAAAGTGTCACCCCCAAATCCTTTGATTCTCACTGTGCGCCAAGAGGTTTGGACCCCCTGCTTTCATCCATAAAGGTGGCGCTTCATTAAAGAACACCTGGTCTTTTTAGACGTGTACTTTTACCTGAGCAACTCTACTTTTACTTGAGCACTATTTGTTCATTATTATGTGTGTACAGGTACGCCTACGGAGGTTACAATAGTTCAACATGTAATGCCTGCTGGCTGCAGTTCTTAGTCACTACCGGCAGATGGCAGCAACCCCAAGCAATTGGTCTCCAAACAGGCCACACAATTAGGTACACGGGACCAAGCTAATGAGCTGCATGAAAAAGTGCTTTTAGAATTATTTGGATTACCTTTAATAAGGTACATGGGAGAGTCAAAATATTAGAAACGGCTCTCGGTGTGATGCAGTGACCGTACAGTACATCGATGCAAACTACAAATGTAAGAAATGAGCATTATTATCTCAGTAAAGACATCATTTTTGTTAAGTTAAATCTAGTAGAAGTAAAATAAAAGGCTGTGCGGGGCTCATAGCAGCAGGAGTGTGTCTCGGTGTGCGCATGTCATGTTGCGTTTGTGGTGCCAGGCAGGACCGGGTGCAGTGACAGCATCACTTAGCCGCCCGCCAGACACCAGAGATCATGTTAGCAGCTCCCGGCAGCAAGCAGAGCTTTTTTTGTGGGCGCTGAGAGTAGATCATGTCAGGAAGCAGTGAGGCACTGACATATGTTGTCTGACTGGCAACGACTGAGTGGGGATGCGCAGGACTGCTGCTGGCTCATTGGAGTGACAGCTGACAGCGTGCGCTAGTGCTAGTGGGGACGTGGAACGGGATTTTGACTGTTTTAAAGGGCTAGCAAGGCGCTTTTTAGTTGAAGTCGGACAATCGATGTTTCATCGTTTTGTTAGCTAAATGGATTATGCTAATACGAACCCTAACCCAGGGGTCCCCAACCACCAATGTATATCCATTTTGGAGCTTCCCTTTATTTAATAGCATACGATCAATTGATTTTACTTTGTTTACTAAGAGAAAACCAAGCTTCCTCACACCAAGTCCCCAGGCCAATGACGGCGATGAAGAGACAAGACAGGAAAATTCCACCCAAATTATGACAGCAGCTACTAAAATTATGTTTTTTTCACATCCATCGCGTTGTTGTTGTCATTGTTTCGTCATTTTGGATTAAAGTTAAAAGGTAACAACTCAGAACTTCCCACGTAGGCACTGAAGACGGAATAGCAACTAGCAATGTGTGGAGCGATACCGAAATATCGATACTTCTGATACCAGCTCCTCATGCTCTAAAATCATTTCTCAAATCAAAATATCAATACTTTGATACTTCAGTCATTTGAGGTCATGCATATCATGAACAGGAACACAGTGGAAAGCCAACACATGATTGATACGTGGTTGGTAGGAAGTACTTCTTCTTCCGCCCTAGTAAGTGCGTAATGCATAAGCACACCCACAAAAGCCAATCACCCGTGGCTCATACTGTCGCAGCCTGCAGAGATCCCTGCTTGCAGTGTGGTGTCTTGCACTGACGTCTTGAGTAGCGTACCCCGCCCGCTTTCTTTCACACTGTGCAGGCGTACCGAAACAAAACAAACATGTCTGCCACCAAAAATATCTGGCGGGAGTAGCACGTTGAAAAGCTTTCATGTAATACGGCATCTGAGGAGCAAACACTTGATGGAGTATGGTGAGTTTTCTAGGCTCACGGTGTGACCATCCGTCAAACGGCAGCTCAGAAGGCAGAAGGAGTCAGAAGACTAAGCAAGTAACCCAAAAAATATATGAATTCATCGGATGAGACGTCCAGCCTTTGTCACTTGGAGCCCACCTACAGTATGTGCTACCTGGAAGTCCTGCTAGGGCGCCAACATACTCCCATATCCAAAGTCTCCTTAAACAAGGCGTCTCATCCTCTGTGAGTGGACTGTTCAGGTTGTCTTAGGGAAGACCTGGGTTCGAGTCTCTGTTGGGCATCTCGGTGTGGAGTTTGCATGTTCTCCCCGTGCGTGGATTTTCTCCGGGTACATGCATGTTAGCTTCATTGGTGACTCTAAATTGTCCACAGGGATGAATGTGAGTGTTTGTCTATATGAGCCCTGCCATAGGCTGGCGACCAGTCCAGGGTGTGCCCTGCAAAGTCAGCTGGGATAAGCTCCAGCATACCCCGCGACCCTAATGAGGATAAGCGGCATAGAAAATGGATGGATGGGGGTTGCCACGGCAACGCTGTCTTTGCCCATAAAATAACTTTGATGGACTAATTAGTGAAGAGTGCAATACTCACTGCGTCCTGCAGAGAGCAATCTCAGAGCATGAAAAGAGGTGGGTAGAACGATCCCAATGTCGAGGTTGTGATGACATAATGACCTGCAAGAATACAGTGTGTAACGGGGGTAATTGCAAGGGCGGGCCCATTCCAAATTTCTACAGATTTTTTCTCTAGTTAATCCATGTGATTGGTATCGGTATCAGTCGATTTCACTCATGGATGATTGGTATCGGAATCGGCAGTATAAAACCCTGATCGGTGCATCTCTAACAATAACGTGATAATAATCATAGTAATACCATGGGTGACTGTTGCGGCCCACAATGAGCTAAAACTCAACTCTGAACCTCCTACATCACTTCCTGTCTGTCACCGATTCTGCTCCCTTAGAAGATAAACTGCCTTAAATGTCTTATTTTCTCTGATTATGTGTACGATATTGTCACCTTTACGAGTGTAAAGGTGACTGGATGGGGGTTATTGCACGTCTAGATGGCTCTAATAAGGTTAAAAACGTATTTAGAACGTATTTCCATTTCTAAAGACGGAATCCTACTCTGCGGAAATTCACTTACCACGGTCAGGTCTGGAACCAATTAATTAATCGCAGGTATTAATGTAGTGGTAATAATGATGATGATACTACTACTACTACTACTACTAATAATAATAGCAGTAAAGAATTTAGAAAGAATTTCCAAAGCAGAGGCTGTTTTTTTGTTTACATTCATGTAATAGCTTAGCATATATTGACCCACATAGATGGGGTTCTGTGTGTTTAATGTGGAGAATATAAAACGGCCCCCACACACTTACACTTTTCTATATACGGCCCCGAAGGTGGAAAAAGTTTGGACACCCCTGGTTGAAACAGATGGCGTTAGTGCTGCATATCCATCAGATGAAGACGCGGTACAGTAATGTCTTCCTGCTCGAGCTCTGCCAGCGTATTGCTGGTGATTTATCAATGCAAAGCTAATAGCATCAATATGAATCTAAGTTAAAAAATCAATACTTCATTACCTAATTGTTAGCGGCGAAAAAGAGAGATGATGCTCCGCGGGGAGCATCTGGAGTTCACGGAAGACATCTGGAGGACAAAGTCAGACATTTACTCACTGCGAGCTTCCTCAAGAGAAGAAGAAGACGAATCAATATGTATTAAAACAACAATGAAGTGATTTGTTACGTAAGTACACAAAGGTTGGAGCCATGCGAGCGGCACAAGTGGAATAGTGTGGAGAAGCCATTAATGAAGCAGTGAAGTCCTAATAGGCCCAGCATGACGTCTCCAGCAGCATCCATCACTTAGCATGTTGCCGCAAACGTCGATAGGATGCAATTTAGAGACAAAGAAACTATTTCTCCCTTTGATATCAACTTCCACTGACATTTTTCACCTTTGCCTGGCGCTGATAATGTCTTTAAGGCCAGTGAGAAGGAGGTCCAGCATGAATAACACATCACCAGGACAAAGATGCTACTTGTCTCCAACTGGCGGTATTGATCGCTACCCCCATCCTGCGCTAATAGTGCTGTTAAACACCAGTTCTTGTCTCTTTAGCGCTACCATCTGAGGACATTTTTAACCATGAACAGGCTGGAGGGTAACGGGACGCTCTTCTAATGTTTATTTAAGGTGTATTTACGTCCATGCTGTGCACAGTACTTTCCTCTAAATGAATACTGTGCACGCACTAAAATATACAGACGGACTACACGGTGGTTTGCTCTCTTTGAAGATGTTTTTCAGTTACTAATTAATCATATTGGAGTCTAATGACAAAAGAAAACAGATCTAGAAAGCGCTCGCGAAGACCGTTAATTTGACGCGTGACTCAATGTGCTTTGTTGCAATTTTATTTTTCGGCTTTTAACGAGTGAAGCTTGACCGCTCAACCTCTATAGCCTAAGGCAGTGCTTTTCAAATGTTTTCTGTTATGGCCCCCAGGAGGGCATAAAAATATTTTTCACACCCTCCAGATTTGAAACACTGTTGAGAACTTTTAGTATTTCTTTATTTATCTGTACAAACCACTTTATGAGTTGCTGGCACCATAGCATCGTTCTAGACGCTAACAGACCTGCCAACCTTGAAGAAATGTATACGTATAGTGTAGTATATACTGTAGTAGCCTGTATAGGTGTAGCTTTTTACAGTTTGCCGCGTTTGCTGGTGTCCGTCCAAAAGTGCACCCCATTGAAACGTACTGTTTTCGAGTTCCGCCGGGATCCCCAATGGGTGGCGGGGAGGTTTCCCCGACCTCTCGGGTTGTAAAGGTGCTGCTGTGAAAGCAACCAGAAGAAAGCGTTGTAACAAGGCTCGTCTGTATGAACAAACGCTGATCCCTTGGAAAACCAGCGACAAAATTTGTAGAAAACTGACCCCTCGGAAAAGTCTACTTTCTTGTCGTAAGTGGGTCCTCCCGGGAAAGGGGGGGTCAACCCCAACCTTCCAGGCCGGGAAGGTGTGGTAGCAGCAACATGACAAAAAAATTACATTTCAAGACTACGCTTACAATTTTTGTGGGAAAACGACCCCTCACTAAATTGCCGTATTTTGCCGTTTTAACAAAAATGAATGCCCCCGAAGAGTGGCATTTTCTGCCATTTTTGTTCCAGCCGGGGCCCGCAATGAGGGGCAGGGAGAGATTTCAGGACCTCTGTTGAGGGTGTGGAAAGTTTCCCCAACCTTCCGGACCAGAAAAGTGTTGTGGCTGTGAAAATAAAAATTGCGTAAGGGTCGCCTCTGAAAAGTGGCATTTTCTGCCATTTTTGGTTCCAGTCGGGACCCCAAAAAAGGGCCGGGACATTTTCCCTGACCTCCCCGGGCTGGAAAAATGCATCTGAAGCAACATCCAAAACAGAAATTTTGCAAAGAAAGATTTTAAAGTGCCGCTTTCCTGAAGAAATTAGCAAAAAGTCGACCCCTTCAAAATGTGATGTTTTATGCCCTTTTTGGATCCTGCTGGGACCCCCGATGAGGGGCAGGGAAAGATTTTGGGACCCTGATGACATTTTGCTTCAGCGTCCTTACAACTTCTGTCGAAAATCAACTCCTCAGAAAAGTGGCATGTTCTGGTCATTTTGAGTTTGCTGGGGCCCCCGATGAGTGCGTGGGCGGTTTCCCCCACCTCCCGGACCTTTTTTGCTCATATTCTGCTGTGGCAAGATAAAAAACACAAAGAAAAAAGCAGTTGTGTTTTGAATGTGTTACAAGCATGAAACAAACGTGTGTGTGAATGTTTGTGTCTCATTTAAGAACTTCAGTGAAACAAAAAAACTACAAAACATCACAGCAAACGCTCCGGCGGGGGGTTCGGGGGGGGACGCAACACCAAATATTTTAACTGGCACAGTGGGCATTGATCTTTTTTTTGTTTGTTTTGGTGTCACTTTGTTAACAAATGGATGCTAATGCTAATGTGTATTGATGACAACAAAGCAGACAAAATGTGACAACGTCCTTGTTTTGGTGGTGTCTTTAAGCGTAATGACGGAGGGGGAAAGTTTGTGGAAAAACAAAAATAAGGATGAAGGATGATGACGGCCATTTTGCAGTGCATTGTGATGCTATGTTCTTGCACTTGCACACACACACACACACACACACACACACACACACACACAGACAGAGAGAGTGAGAGGGAGCTCTTGGCCTACATAGAAGTTCCCGCGGGAGGACTTGGGAATGTTTGATAGGCTTTGAGTGGGCATTTTGTCATGTTTTATATCGTTCAACTGATACAACGCAAGTCCTTGACTAAAGAGACGCAACGCTCCCTCTGGACGCTGGTAATTGTCGTCTCTTCTTCCCACTTCAGCAATTACCCAAAAATGTTTACAGCACAAAAACACGCATTTGAATTTAAATGCACGCATGTGGGACCTTATCATGAGCTTGGTATGTTCAGAGGTGATATTGGTATTGTTTATTTGTCACATGTACAGCCTTGCTTCCTTCTCATCGGACATTATCGGCCTGTTGCTCGGTATTTTGGTTTACGGCACAAAATTGCAATTTCCTCCTTGGCATCTTTACGGCCTTGGCAGGCGTCCACGATGCCTTCCCTGCTCTGACTGTTCAACTGGTTTTGATTTTTTACTGCAACACAAAGGCAAGATTTTGAACAGAAAGATGGCCATAGCACTTACAATAAGACACCTATGCCATCCACAGCCACTAGGGGGCATATGTGTAGACTATCTTGCCATAATGGACATCAAATGTATGTATTTTTTTTAGTGCTTTTTGTTTTGTTGTATTATGACGAAGTTAACAGTCTGTTGGTGCTCATGTACAGTTTGTGTTTTTTTTAGTTAGTCTTTCAGTTCATTTTATATAATTATTTATCAATACTAACTGACAGACATGCACAATATCTTTTTTCAAACTGATACTGAAAGCTGATAACTTTTTTATATCTACTTTATTCAAATTTAGATTTAAGTGCAGTTTGCGCACACCTGTGCCGGAACAAATTAGGATTTGAACAACTGTACCTGTTGATTAGTCCTAATGAAATATGATGACATTACTACTATCACATCACTACTATCAGGAGAACCAGAGTATAGAGGGGGAGGGAGCCACCTGCTGTGGCCCAGGAAGGTGCACCGTATTCAGGCAAACACTCCGAGAAGCCGGTGTGACGCCACGGAGGTCTCTGGCAAACATTTTGCAATTTTCAAATGCCGCAGCGCTGGCGTTTCAGGTGGCTGATAAGGTTTTTTCTGTGCTCGATGGGTTTTTTCCCCCTATTTGGCAAAATGTCTTCATTGGAAGTTTACAAGTGAGCTCAGGGGAAGTTACGGCAGGCTGTTAACGTCACAGGCAGGGGAAAAAAGGAGAGCTTGATTTGCTCACCCGCACGGTACGGGTAATGCCGCCTCGTTGGAGCGTTTTTTAAAATTATCGGTTATCAGAGCTATTTTTTAATGTTATCGGATTTGTCGGTATTACATCATAATTCCCTGATATCGGCCTGATAATATAGTGCACCGCTACTAATGAATGAATGAATGAATTTTCCTTTGGGAATTAATATAGTATGAGGACATATATTTTTGTACATTTATTGTGGTTTGTTTTCTTTACATTGTTGGTGGTGCTACTGAGTAGGGGTGTCACAGGATCTCACAAGATTAAAACATTTCTCACTCAAAAAAAAAAAGTCTCATGGGCACTAGGCCTGGGACAATAATAAAGTCATTCATTCATCACGTAATAAATGAAAATGTATAGTTTTGCCTCAGTATATCGTTTACTGTACTGTTGTCATCGTCTCCTGCCATCCAACAGGCAAAGCAGGAAGAGTGCTCACTCTGTGCATTGGTTTCAGCATTTTGGCGCGTTTGTTCCATAGAACACGCAAGAGCGGAGTGAGCCGTTTTTGTCATACAGTCTCTTTGTCACAGTGGGTGGAGGCGGGGTGGTGAGCATACACACACAGTGCAGAAGAGTGTAACCTCGTGAGGAGCAATGCAAGGTAACGTAGTAGAAATTAAATTAGCAGACTGCAGTATATTGTCGGATATTTGTCACTGTACTTTCTCGTGTATCATCTCGCCTCCCGAAACGCTTACTTCTGAGATAATTAACGTCGTAAACTTTCCCCCACTTTACAAATTTGGTGTATTTTGGTGGCTGCTAAAGCTTCAAAAATGTTTTATTATAATTAAGAATGCAAATGAACACACACAATAAAAGAAAAATAGCAACATCACTTACCTTTGACCTGACGGCGCAATGGCGTGTTTACGAACTACGAACAAACGCAAACGCATCATTTAAAGCTGCATGAACCACTCATTACTTGAGCATACTTTGCTATTTTTATGTTGTAATAACAGTTAGAGGGAAAACTCATTGCTGAAAATCAAGTATCGCCGCAATAACTCAAAAAGTGGACATACGTGGCGTTGTGCTCGTGCGTGTTCTTCCGCTACGCCGCTCAGCTGCGAGAGAAAACGCAGAGTCGGCACTTTGCTGCAACGTGAACATTTTTCTTGGACTCACCACCACGGAGAGACGACGTTTTGCCAAATTAGTCATCCTAATTTAACACACAAAAAAAAGAAGAAGAAAGCGGCGGCTTAAAAGTGACAGCACGGGAGGCTCTGAAAGGGGCGGGGCTTATCGTGTCAACTCACCAACACAGCTGTCAATCACAAAGCGTAGCTTGTTTAAAAACACATCGGATGGTTTGCATCATATTCCAAGAGAGATTCAAAACAAAAGTGAAGGTTCCGCGCTGTGAGGCGCCCCACCCCTCTTTAGAAGAAGGTTCTAGAATTCCAGACCACCGCAGAGGACTCGTCACGCTTGTCCTGCCAATGTTCTCGCTGGTTGCTTCTCTTGGGATCGCAAACAGTCGGTGACCTCACGGAGCTCGAATGACGGCGTTTACATGCGTGGGTTATGTTGGAGGGACAAAAGTATTGGGACACATGCTCATCACGCCAACAGGAAGTGAAATAAAACACCAGGCGCTTCCATGCCTCCTGAAAGACATTTGACAAGGTTTCGGAGTGTCTGCGCTGAATTGTGGTCCCTTCATACAAACCAGTGTTTGTCAGGTCAAAGGTCGTTTAAATAGCCAAACTAACCTGAGCACCCAAGTTTTTATGTCCCCCCGTGTTATTTATTTAATGAATAAATATTAACGAGACTGTGAATTTTCACTTTACTGTAATGTTTTGACCAAAAACATAAAATATATGCATTTATTAGTCATTGAATAACTTGTATTTTATTTTTTATTAGTTGCTCTGAGAATGGTTTTTTTTTAAACTAAGAAACATTTTAGAATAGAAAATACATTTTATATATTTACACTTAAATTAAAAATGATTCAATAAATAATAATTTAAAAATTCCCAGTCACATTGACTGGGAATGTATTTTTTTTATTATTATTTATAATTACTTATATATTTTAATTAGGGGTGTCACGAGACGACACTTGACATTGGGTCTGCGAGAACGAGCCAAGACAAGATTTTAACATGAAATCTATGAAAAATATTTTAATGTAATTTTTACTATGCTACACTCTTCTGTGCATGCAAGCGGCCCCGCCTCCACCCATCAAAGACACTGTATGACTGACACAAGGGTTCACTTCATTCATCCCGTTGTTCTAAGGAACAAATGTGCCAAGGTGCTGAAACCAATGCACAGAGTGAACCCTTTTCCTGCCTGTATGGAGACGAGGAAAACAGACACGCATGCACACGGCAATATATGGAGACAGGCAAAATGATCCAGTTCATTTTCATTTATTGTGTGATTAATTTATTTATTTATTATCGTGCCAGGCCTGGTGCCCAGGAGACATTTTTTTTCTGAACAAGAAGTCTAATTTGTATCTAATTTTTACGGTTTAAACACAACTACAGTATATTATAATAAAGCGTACAGTATGTGCTTATTTATTTATGCATCAAATTATGAACCTGTTCATTTTAAAGTATATACATTTTCATATTGTATTACATATTTTCTGTAACGCATAGTTATGGATGTGGAGTGGATTCACACTTGTGATTAGGCTCAAACAAGATTAAAACCAGATTAATGCCTCGAAGATACGAAGCAATTTGAAGAATTGTCCAAAATGGCATGATTGAGGGGTCTCAGAATTAATGAAGAAGCGCCCCAAAACATTTGACGGAAGCATAAAAGTGGTATGGCTAGCTGCAATTCCTGCAGGTCACCAGTAGAGGGTGATAAAGACAACATAAGCAGACAAATGAGCACATTTGGTTAGTCTGCTGTACTTCCTGCTCTGCTTCCATTATGAAGCGTGTGTTTTCATTGCTCTCTCTCTCTATCTGAGTCTTTTATTTCCCTGTGCTGTCATCTACGTTGACTTCCTGTGGCCTGCAGACAGGCAGCTGCTACGGGCCTCAGCCACGCAGCCTGACGAGAAGTGACAGCGCTCAGTATCACCTGTCCACCGCTGACAGCTGACAGACGGACGACGCTCATGTACACCGAGGCGGGAAAAGTGGAGGAGAGGCAAAACGTCGACGGAAGGATGACAATCTCACTCGCTTTTTTTGGATGGCTGCAGGGCTTTTGAATGTGATCATTTTATACAAAGACTACCCAAAAAAACAGTAACAAGAGGATTTTTACAATCATTTCTGATTTTAGTTGTTTTTTTTACGTTATTGCATGTAATATTAAAAACAATATTAACAGTAATGGAATTATTTTTCACGGATGAAGCTTTAATTATTTATATATCGTTATTATTATGTCTTAGTAGTGAAATAATGTAATTATAACAATTTAATAATTGTTATGGAATACGTTTTCATGAGTGTTTTGTAGATTTACTCAATAAACAATCTTTTTTTCTATTTTTTGTGATTCATTATTTGTTATAATGTTTTTTTTAATTATTTCTAGACTAATTCAATAAACACTTAGTAGTCTTTAATCGTTATTATTTTGTAATGCATTCGTTTATTTTTCATTTATTTATTTTGATTGTAATAATGACAAAATGAAATTGAAGTTTTTTTCTGAACTGGGCTTCCAAAATTTACTTTGAAATGGGTGGAGTTTTACTTGATCATTTATTTATTTTTTAAAAATATATTTATTTTATAACTATTATTAGTTAGTTATGAATGGATTTTTTCTCGAGAATTACATTTTTATATTTCCAAATTATATTTATAATATTTTATTAATTATAATTTTTATATACAGTACTTAAATCATTCATTTAAGTAATTGAAGGTAAATGTAAAGTAAAAAAAATATGTGCGTCTTTCGAGTCAATGATTTTTGAGGTTGAATTGTTACATAGTGTTGCTTTAATGGCTTCCCATTCATTTGAACCACGTATAGAAATAAAGAAAACAGCTCGCTGATGCTAACTCTAATTGCCCCATTATGCTGAATGGCCGGTTTGCTGATGCTATCTAGAATGTCGTATAAACGGACATACTTAGCTAAAGTTTTCCACAGAAGGCAAACATCCCTGACATCATTCTGTTATCTCATTAACGGCCGACAAAAGTTTTGAGCCGGCGTCCTGATTGAAAGAGTGACACGTGAAAAGACGCTGACGAGAGGCAAATGGAGCGGATTAGCATAAGCCAATGAATATCGTCACGTCCCAACCTCATTTCAAGTGGCGCCGGCGACACCGCCATGCCAATTTGGAGAGAATTCAATCGGCCGCCATCAACTGATTGGCCCTCTGAAAAGAGCAATTTGCCTGGAAAAAGGCGGCGCCGCCATATCTGTATCTTGCCGCCAAATGAGGCTTACTTATCTTGGCAGATTAGAACATAATACAGTCGATCATGTTGAGAGGCAGGGTTAATGTTTGCTGCTCGTGTTTGAGAGGTTATCAGCTGTCACCAGAAATTGCTGGAAACTCCATCAAGTCTCGGGTTTCGCCGCCGTGACCGCCCGATAATCCAACGTACACCAACCCAACGTGACATTTTCCCCTTTTTTTAACTACAACTTTGTACGCTGTAGCCAGGTTTTAATCGCTTGCTAGCTTTTAAGACTGATGTTTCTAAATGTTTGGGGTCAAATACTGGATGTTTTTGATATTCTCAGGGCATTCAGTCCATCGCAACCGGACTGTTCGGGTTGTCTTAGAAGACGTTTCGCCTCTCACCTGAGCAGCCTTCATCAGCTCAAAGACGAGGTGGGACACACACCAGTCAGACGAGATAGGACAGCTCTAGTCTAGTTGATGCTCAAAGACGAGGTGGGACACACACAGGAACGGTTGTTGTTTAGTGGTGTCAAATGACAGTCGTTAGGATAAAATGGAGAGGGCCTCTGCCCGCCAACGATGGTCGTTTGGGTCGTTAGCATCCCATTCAGATGTAATGGTAGTCATGGACGCATCTACAAACAAGGTGGCTATGGCTTGTTTATTTCTTCGATCTTCGAGGCTAAACGACTGTGTCTTTAGGAAGGGATGAAAGGACAGCATGGTAAGTGGGACAAAGGTGGTGTACCGAAACCATTCACAGACATTTTCATACTTTAGCTGAGTAGTGCACTGTTAATCAACTTTGTAGTGACCAGGAAGTTAGCAAGTGCTCCTAGCTAAAATCATGCGGTTAGCGGTACATTTAGCAAAAATGTACGGCCCAAAGTCATTTTTTTATTGGCCCACAGCACATTCTAAAATTATAATTGAACAAGAAAACAGAACAGACGCGTCAGCAGTAATTTTACAGGAATAAAGTCTAAATATTATGAGAAAAAAGTTGCCATCTAACAAGAAAAAGTTGTGATTTTACAAGAATAACATAATATTATGAGGACAAATATTGTTGTTTTAGTAGCATAAAGTTGAAATATTAAAAAATAAGAATAAAGTTGTAATTTTTAGAAAATTTGGTTGTGCTAAAACTCAAAAGTCAAAATATTATGGGAATAAATTACATGAAAATAATTACAAGAACAAAGTTAAAATAGTTAGGTAAAAAAACTACATCAGAAGTGGAAAAAACAGCTAAAATTTTACGAGGACAGTCAAAATATTAAGAGAAAAAAAGTCTAATTCTAAGGAGGAAAAAAATGCAATTTTACGAGAATATACACGTTTTAATATGAGGAAAAATAATGTCATTTTAGTAGCACAGAGTTAAAACAGTAAAGAAAAATTTTATTTTATTTAAATTTTATTTAAATTTTATTTAAGTCGTAATATTAAGAGAAACAAACAAAACTAAATAAAGTTGTCATTTTTGGAAAATTAGGTTGGGTGAAACCGGGACTGCGTTGCGTTGAAGGGGAAGTTCCAGGTGGGACCGTCTGGTTTAACCGTCACTTGCTCGTCCTCCTCCAGACGCAGAAGAAGTGACAAAAATTGTAAAAAAATGATAAATATTTCAACATTCGCGCACACATCTACCACAGGAAATATGCCTTTCAGTGTTGTTTTTCACAGAGTAAATAAAAAGATTAACATGTGTTTTGGTGTCACGAGCACTTTAAGAGTACTTGTACGTCTTTGTAGTGAACAGGAAGTTAGCATACGCTCATCAGCATTAAATCACTGAGTTTGCCAAAAATCTTCGAATGAGAGACTGTAGTTGTATAAAATACGAGTTAATATTATCAGTGTCCATTTGTTTGATTAAAAAAAAGTTGTCCAGACACTTTGTGCCGAAATGACTTGAAGAAATGTATTGGCGAGCAAGTGTTGAGTTCTTGAAGCGGCTGATTTCATTACTTAACACATGCAGGTCATTTAAAAGTCAAACCTATAGTTTTCAATGTAGTTTCATTTTGTAAAAAGTCAGTTGGTAAGCTTTGGTGCTGGTGCTAGGCGGCCAAATACGCTACAAGCTTAGCTAACAAGCTCCTTCAAGATAGCGTTTGAGGTTCTCTAGCTAAATACGGACACACAGTACACATAAAAGGCTGCTAATGCTAAACAAATGCCTAAAAGAGAAGGCTTTTGTGTACATTAATGAACAAAAAATATCTTTTAAATAGAAGCTACTGTTTTGTGCTCTCACTGAGACGTATGATAACGCTGCACGATGCACAAAAGCCAGTGAACGCCTCACACTTTGATTATTGTGATAAATGACGATCATCTCTTCGGAATGACCACTTTCTCCTACTATTATCTCTCATCTGTTTGCACAAACAGCACTTTAACGCTCCACGGGAGGAGACATCAGAATAACTGGATGTGAAAGAGTCTATATGTATACACAGTATATGTGTGTGTGTGTGTGTGTGTGTGCGTGTGTGCTGTCACATGATAAATGTTCTCTCTTTTGTAATCTATGTGCTTGAAAATATGATGTATGTGAGGATGAACTTTGAATTATAAGCCAAAGAGTGACTCATTAATCTTCCGTCTTAGGTGGGGAGTGGACCACAGGAATCCATTTGGGCTGTTTTTTCTTGAATGAATAATGCACTATATATTTTATACATATACTGTATATGATAGAAATTTTAGGACCAGTTGAAAAATTGCAAGAATTTACATTTTGCAATATTAGATCTTAAGGAGGTTCTAAATAGAGCTCCGAAATGCAAAAACAAGAAATGGGAATGAGGCAATATTTTTTTTTGAGTAAGCAATTTATTGCCAACAAGCATTAAAGTGAAATAGGCTGTTCATCAGCTGATCAAAGGTTTAAGACCGTAGCTAAGAAAAACCCCGAAACCTCGAAAGTAGAAATAGAATGTTCAAAAAGGACTTGGTAACGAGCAGCTGCGCCATTCGAGCTGGTGGGAATGTTGCTCCAGGTGGTAAAGATGGCTTCACGCAGGGCATCCACTGTCTGGAACTGATGTTCAACAAATGTTCTCAGTTGGATTTAGATAAGGGGGAACACGCAGGATGGTCCAAAAGAGTGAGGTTATTCCTCTGGAAGACGTCCTTTGTGAAGTGCAGCCTTGTCCTGTTGAAAAAGCCAGTCGTCATCACACAGATGAGGACCTTCAGTCACGAGGGATGCCCCTTCTCTACATCGCTATCTGCCGTTTGACGCCCCTGAAGAACCTGAAGCTCCACTGTTCCAATGAAGGATCATGATGGTTATTGGACTGCACTCATGTTCATTTGGGCCCAGGATGGTCCAGTGTCTTGATGGACAGCCAACGGGATCCTCCATTTTTTGGGGTCTTCCGCTCAACTTTTTTGTTCCATATCCCTCAGGATGTTTGAAGAAGTTTCAAATGACTGTCTTCCTGCGTCCAACCTCAGCAGCAATGGTGCCCAGCGGGAGGCCTTGCTCACGCAGCTCAACAATCCCACCGCCTTCAGAGAGAGAAAGCTCTTTTGCCTTTGCCATCCAGAGATCACAACAGTGAGAATACCTTGCACTAAATCACTTTCAGTCCATATTTTTGCCAACATTTTGGCTTTTAAAGGCTGTGCTCTTCATCTTTTGATCAGCTGATGATCAGCCTATTTCACTTTAATGCTTGTTTGCAAGAAATTGCTTCTCCAAAAGATTTTTGTTTCACTCCCATTTCTTGACGGGCATGTTGGGCCTGACAGAGGTGGTCGACACTTCCGGTTTTGCTTATTTGAAGCTAACAAGGCACCGATGTGACAGCAGTATCGACTGCAACCATTGTGCCGCATTGCAAATTTCATATCAAATCAAACAAGTGCGTTCATTTCGGGGGCTTTTGAATGATAGTCAGGAAATTGGCAAATTATTTAACATAATTGAGCACAATTGCATTTTGTAAATGAAAAAAAAAAAATAGAAAAACTACTAGAAATACCTTTTTAATTGGCTTAATAGTATCTACCATGTGTTGCTCGGCAGAATTGATCCGAATAAATAGTTTTTCCAGAATAACACACTTGTGCCATGTTTCTTTGGCCACTTGGAGCTCCGCTGCCTCGCACAGAAAGAGAAAGGACATGGAGAGGTGGCAGGAGCTCATCTACAAACACCAATATAATAATCATGACAAAAAATGTCCCAAATAATTATTCTCGTAGGTAGCTAGCTAGCTAGTTAGCAGGTATAGCAACATCCTAATAATGACTTGTTTTCCTTGCTAACAGCTCACACAGCAAGCGAAAGGACAGGGACACCTGGCTGGAACTCACTCACAGACGCTAATATAATTACGACAATTATTTTCACAATGGAAAAACAATTTGCACGCATGTTCATCGTGAAAATCACCAAAGAACCTAAGATATAAGACACACACGTCGGCCATTTTGTGTCATTTCCAGTATGGGATTACAAATTTTGTTCAGCTTTTTCACATCATTTGTGATGGACAAGTTGTGATTTATTTCCATGGACCATATTTCCCCCACCTCAATAAGAGCGGTAAATGTTGGCTGCTGCCCCCTTGTGGCAGGACCACACATTACACACACATAGACATGCTGCACACACAGCAACAAAGCACACAACGCTTTGGGATTTGTGAGGAAATAGTGAGCGTGTGCATTGATTGACAGGCCCTGATAGCCCCCCCCCCCCCCCCCCCCCCCCCACTGTACCCCCGCCCACCACCACCACCACCAACATGACTTATTTTGCATCCCGACAAGGCGATTGATAACTGCTAAATGCGCGTGTGGATGACAAATGCAGATGGAAAACCACAGGGACTCAAATGATAACGGCATCCGTCTCGGAGGCGGGGGGCTGCCAGTGTCGGGTAAAGGATGGCGGGGAAAAATATTTAATAATTGATACAGAGGAGCTGTGATGTCGTTTGACCCTGACGGAGCGGGAATGTCATCGGGGGAAATTGCCAAGAGGGTGAAACGTGTGCGTCGGTATTTTGTCGTCAAAGAAAAAATAATCTCGAGTAACAATGCAACTTTAAAGCAGCGGTAAGGAATAATTGTGCAGGGCTCCCGTGACTGTGTCATTTATATTCAGTGCAAATGGACGACAATGGAAAGTTACAACAGTTAGGTTAGTACAACACAAAGGTGTCCTGGCTGGTCCACCACTATTATACTAAAGTAGGAGATCCATGGTCGCCATGGCAACAGAAAGAATGCTATTACAGCCATCCCTCATTTGCAGCGGTTCATTGGTTCCAGACCCGACTGCACTAAATGAATTTCTGCGATATAGGATTCAATGTTAATAAATGGAACATTTTCATAGTTAGAGTATAGAAAACCTGTTTATGACTTTCTAAATACGGTTTCTAACATTATTAGAGTCCTCGACACATGAAATAACAACCCTACAGTCTCCTTTATAATCCTATTATTCATTGTTTACGCCACATTGTGCAACTCTTACGCTGCAGGGACTCGACCGGCTAGCGAGCTTACAAGCTACCAGTTAGCCTCACATTTATTTCCTCTAAACTTGAGAAGCCAAAAACTTACCACTTCCACATGCAATGGGAGGGGAACTTTTTTCCCACTCCATCATGTCGGACATGCCATGTGTGATGTCATGCAGTGTTCAGGTAGTGTAATGTAAGCTAATGTCTCAAGGTTGTTTGTCTTTACTGCCGCCTAGTGACCACAGTACTACATCACTTGTATTTTATTAGGTTTTGACAAATGATAGACTATACCCTACCACAAACCAGCCATCATTTATTCATTCATTTCTGGAAAAAACGCAATATAGTGAGGGAGCGCTAACTGGACCGAGATATCGCAGAGGAAGACTGTATCCTTATTAGGAGTAAGTGTAGTTTCCAAACAACTCAAAAACTCTCATTTTGAAAGGGTATCTTTTAGCTATTGTGTTACAGACAATGTATGTGTTCTTAAATATTGTTTGTGATGATGATGGAACAAAGGAACAAGGGTCAGAGACTATGAGAGAAACATGAATTGGACTTTACATGATGTTTACATGAAGTAGAAGCATATGGTAGCGCTGGGGGACCCCTGCGGTGATCCCAGTGGCGGGTGGGACATGTCACCCCCCAAAAGCCCTCCTTCAGTCTTGCTGCTGTCTAGTTTGGTATTAAACGTGTTTAACGTGTCAAATCTTTCAATCCTCTTAAGAAAGTCTGATGTCTGCAAAAGAGCAGACATGTAAGATGCTCCAATTAGCTAATTGAAGGAAGGCCTTCACAAGCGCACACACGTCATTAGCATCAACAAGCTAACACGTTCATCAGCTACATCGGTGCTACCCAGCTGGCCACCCGCGGGCCAAAACTGGACCATAAATGACATCAAACCAGAGCCACTCCATTTCACAACCAGCTGAAGACGTTTCTGCAGCTGCTTCCTGTCACGTAAATGATCTTTCACCAGCTTTGTGCGTTTGAGCCTCAAAAACACAAAACATTAGCGTGCTTCTGTTATATAAAGGATCTTTGACTAGCTTTTTGCATTCAATTTTTTTTTAAAAAGTAGAGCGCGCCTGTCACGTAGAGGATGTTTGACTTGCATTTTTTGCAGTAGATCCTTAAAAACAGCAGAGTGCTCCTGTCATATAAATGATCTTTGACCACCTTTGTGCATGTGATCCTTAAAAACAGTAGTGCACTGCTGTCATATAAAGGATCTTTGACTATCTTTTTGCGTTCAGTTCTTAAAGTAGAGCGTTCTTGTCATATAGAGGATCTTTGACAAGTGCTTTTTTTTGTTTTGCATTTTGTGTTTTTTCCTTAAAAACAGCACAATGCTCTTGTCATATGGTGGGAAAAGTGTTTTTTGCATTCCATCCTTCAAAGCAGCAGCGCACTCCTGTCATATAGAGGATCTTCGAGAACAGTTTTTTTTGTTTTTTTTGCAGTCAAGCCTTAAACACAGCATACCCCTCCTGCCATATAAATGATCTTTGGCTAGCATTTTTTTTTACATTCGATTCTGAAAATCAGAGCGCTCCTGTCTTATAGAGGATCTTTGACTGCACTGGTGTGTCCTGTTTGTAGGAAGCAGCTGCAAATGCGTTGCCACCAAGCTTTAAACTGAACTTGCACGCGTTCCTGGAAGGTAGATAAAAGGCAACATGGTGACTTGTAGCGGAAGGAGACTTTTCCAGAATGTTTCTAATGTCTGCTAAGCCCTCGCAGCATTCCAAACGTGGCGTCTGAGCAGCAAAGGAACTTAAACATGGCTGCCTATCTTGACGAGGACTAATACCTGAACTAAATACCCTGCGGCGCCCTTTCATCGCGGAATAGCGGCCCCGGGGGAAGTTCAGTGACAATGAGAGGACTTTCACTTCCTCGCAGCCATGAAGAAAAGTCTACTTGTAATTATTGAAGAAGTGTTTGTTGGAATCTTAGCCGCGTTTAAGCGTGGCAGCCAAATCCTTGAACCCAGACCTCTTTCATCTCGGGGGGTTAAGGCAGCGACAAGCTCTCCTGACGCACCTTTCACCGGGAATGTTTTCATGTCTCGTCACAGCGCCGCCGTAACCTACGTAGGCGATGGCACACGCATTACACCAGGAAATAAACCAACTTCTGAGGAACATCAGTCCAACTTTAATCACGCTCTCTTTGTGGAAAACTTCATTTATGCAACACTTTTTTCCCCTTCCGCTCACGTCTGAAGAGCAAATTAGCCTCGTTCATCCACCGCATTGTTCCACGCCACATTTCACCCTTTAAAGAACCTCAACACAAGTCCACAGCTTCACCAAAACACACCACATACTCAGCACTAAAGCAAGCGTGTCAAAGATCCTCTATACGACAGGAACCTGATACAATAACCTTGGGTTGACTAGCGTTTTGGCAGCAGGTCCTTCAAAACAGAAGAGAGCTCCTGGCACGTCCAGGATCTTTGACGAGCGTTCTTGCAATAGGGCCTTAAAAAAAAAAGAGCGCTTCTGTCACATAGAGGATCTTTGATTAGTGTTTTTGCAGCAGATCCTTAAAAACAGAAGGGAGCGGCTGTCATATTGAGGCTCTTTGGCTAGCATTCTTTTTGGCAGTAGGTCTTTAAAAAACGAAGAAAATGGCTGTCATATCGAAGATGGTTCTTCAAAACAGCAGAGGGTTTCTGTCATTTAGAGGATCTTTGACAAGCATTTTTGCAGTAGGTCCTAAAAGCAGCAGCAGGGGGGGCTTTGATTAGTGCTTTTGTGGCAGATCCTTAAAAACAGGAGGGAACTGCTGTCGTATTGAGGATGTTTGACTAGCCTTTTTGCAGTCGGTCCTTAAAAAAGCAGAGCGCTCCTGTCATATAGAGGATCTTTGATCAGTTTTGCCATAGCCTTAAAAATACCAGAGAAATAATGTCGTATAGAGCATCTTACATGAGAGAATAAAACTCCTTCCATGTAGGGCATCTTTTGTCATATTGAGGATCTTTGATATGGAGGATCTCTGACTGGCATGTTTGCAGTAGGTCTTAAAAAGAAGCAGTGCGCTCCTGTCGTATAGAGGATCTTTGAATGGCTTTTTTGTCAGTAGATTGTTAAAAACAGTAGAGCACTCTTGTCCTGAAATACATCCCCATTCCAGAAATATTAATGTTCATTGCAAAACTGTGAAAGGGTACCAAAGTAATTCATGCACAGAACTTTTTGTGGGGTACCAACAAAGGGTGACGCTATGGTACTGTGCAGCAGTCAAGGTGACAGTAAAACAGCAAAACAGTTAGCAGGATTTAAAAAAACAAACAACCTATGCAACCCATATGGGAAACATGGTTACTAAACCAACGTGATCGAGATGCATTCTGCACAACCGCCAATAGGTGGCAGATATCGCTAGTATAACAGTTGAGATTGATTTTCATTGCGTCTTTTCTTAATGAGGCGTGTCTGAGGAAGCACCGTAACCGAGCTGAAGAACCACCCGGTATGAAATACGACATGAAAGTTATAAAAATATGATTAATCCACTCATAGTACTGTCTAATGAGTGTTGCTTACTTGTTAGGATTAAGAAGTGTACACATGTAGTGACCTGAGGAGCCATTTCATCGAGGATGCCTCGTGTGAGCTCAGGTCAACATAGCATGGTTAAGAGGCTAAGTCTTCACGTTGTCTGTTAATATGTATGCTATGCTATACATTGCTGGATATTTCTTTAAAACCAATCGGAGTACACCACTGTGATATTTTGTACTATTATACTGTGTTAAAGTTGGTAAAGGGGATGCTAAGTGGCGATTAGCACAATGCTAATGCTAATCATTGAGTTAGCACAAAGGTTACACGTGTTACAGAGGTGCCAATGGAAGCTAGCAAAGCTAGGTTGCTTTATTCCAATTACTTATTCCATTTTGGGTATGAAAACTCTCGTGTAACTTGCTATAAGAGGTATATAGGTAAAGTAGTATTTAAAAAGGATACATAGAGATTTAAAAGTTGTTTAAAAATATAGTTTAGTTTGTAAAGGTTCTTTTCATGATATAAAAATGCATGTGAGTCTATGATGAATAGTTATGTCTTTCTTCTTGAGGACTGGGATTGAAGCAGCTGTGGCATCGGCCCTGAGGACATCGGACGACAATTTCACTCCACACGTGATTCAGATAAGACAACCCCCCCCAATTTGTTTATTTTAAGAGCTGAACATTTTATTTTGTTGTACATAGTGTTAATGTTGCCAGTTTTTACAAACACTTTCTCTGAACATTTGCAAAGGGGCGTCCATAGGCTGAGGAAGAAGCTTTTTGGTGAGTATCTGGATAAAGGTGCAGATGCAGGACTTCAGTTGTTAGCGTTGGTCATCATCTGTGAACGAGAAAGTAGTCTTAACTAGCTAGCAAGCTCGCAAAGGAACCACATTGCAAACACTGCATGGTCACAACATCGCTAACATGCTAAGCTATGTAGTTAAACTTTGCCCTAGAGGGCGTGAGCGAGCACGTGACTGCGTCACAACACGTTACAACTGGCAAGTGCAAAAAAAAAAGCGTGCCATTCAAAAAAAAAAAAAAAAAAAAAAACACACACACACATATAATAGGATTATTGTGTTTGTTTGTCACGGTGGATGAAAATAAATACACTTTTAGCTCAGACACACATTATCACCAAAAACACACATTTGCATATTTCTTTATATAAATCTTTTTTAATTGGTGCATTAATAACGTCGGAGTTGATGACAAAAACGGGGAAAAAAATGCCAAGCGAGGCTGCGCTAAAGTGATGCCTGAGTGGGAGGGAATGCTGGGGGAAAAAAAGGCTAACAGTCATTCAGAATGTTGTGGGTGCTGTTTGTCTTACTGTGTGTCAACAACAATAATAACACAAAGACGACAAGGCTCCTTCTACAACATTGTCCTTTTCCTAGCCTGTCTCACACACACGCACGCACTCTGAAGTTGGCAATAATATGGAAGTTGGCAGGAGGAAAGGTCATTTTAATGACTGCAGGAGCCAACAAACTTTTACAATATATTTTATTTTCAAGCTAATTTATTTTTGCTTATATTAAAATGTAAATTCCATTTTTTTGGATTGGAGACAAATATCTTTGTATACCTCTCTAAAATATCACAACTATGACTATTATGACTAGGTTGCGTTGGTGTAAAACTGCAGCGTTTCGCTGAACTTGATGATAAAAAAACCTCAAACAAAGAACGTATTTATTAAAAGAATAACTACAGACCAAAAAATTCCATAATTCAAACTGCAGTCACATTGATTAGGTTATTTAATCATTTCAACTAAGAAGCAATACTTGGGTCTTGAGGCTAACAAATTATGAATTGAACTGAATACAAAGACAAAAACATAGTAAAAATATATAGACTATATATATGCACACCACGTCAAGCTACCACTCTGTTATGACGGCAGCACAATAACGTCCCCACAGAGTCTGCCGCTCTTCAATAACTTTATTCTGACCTGAACACATAAACAGCAGTGCAATTCCAACAGCATATACGTACCTCCAACAGACAAACACGGCTCTAGTCCTCCCCGGAACACAACAACGTCTTTATTACGCGTGTACGTGTGGTCTAAATAAACAGAAATGCAGAGAAAAACAGCAATTGGATATCGTTATCACTCGCTAACGTAACTCTCGGTGCCGAAGTACAATTTGCTGCATTTAAGTATGCTCGGAAATCCCAGAAAATATACAGTATCTACACTCCAAATGTGAAGTCAACATATAGCAGGTCAAGCTATTAAGATGCTATATAAAACACCATAAAAAGGGCATGTTTCACACAGTTACACATGATCAATCAAGATTCATTCGAAAATTGTGATGATTTTGATTATAATTTATAATCATTTGACAGTCCTACTAACCCCTAAAATTAAAAATACCTATAAATCAAACTCAATTCGAAATGAATACAACAAAAAAAACTACATTAAAAACGCAAAAAGTAATGGATCTTTGTGACCATTTGTGGAGTTGCTGTGGTTTTTGCCTGGTAGTGAACTTCCTAACTCAACAGTCCCAACTGTGACAACTGATCCTGTGTGTTTACAAAGTCTCCGTGGAGACAAGTGTCTAAGCTAGTGTCTTTTATTTTTAGGGTTTCCGACGTGTGTGATGTTTGTCGGCGTGATGCGTACATAAATAACACAAGTCGGAATAACCGCGTGTGTGGTGATTGAGCGCGAGTCTTGCCGACAGTGGTGATCAGGAAGTGATGACAGCCTATGATTGTCAAAAGGCTCCTCACTGAGTGGCGGGAAGGCCTCATTTTCCACTTTTACACCCCCCACCCCATCCTCACTCCTCCTTGCTGCTGTCACGTCTCTTTGTAACGACGCCGATGGTCGGCTTAACTTGGAGCGAAGGTAAAGACGGCACCCGGCGCTCAATCACGGCGCTGAGGCCGTTGTGGGTGTCACACGTTAATACTCCCGTCCTGAAGTGACAGCGTGGAGCTAAAAGTGGGAGCTCAGGAGTGGAGTTTGACACATGAAGCGAGCTAGGCTGGACAGTTTGGACAGGGACGATACGAGGGAGGACGCTAAAACCTAAAAAAAAAAAAAAAACTTGTACAGCACAGCAACAGGTATTTTTTACTGTACTACTGTAGTAAAAAAACATTCAATGAGGTTAATGTGGGCTAAAACCGAAATGCTCCAGTTGATGCAGCTTATAGTCGACGGGTGCGTCTACCAAAACAAATAAGCACAGGGGTCTCTAATTAGGTAAAAAAAAAAAAAAAAGCTGTGGCTGTAGAGAACCAGGACTTTAGGGAGCCGTGGACACCTCGCTTGTCCGATGGCGATGCCAACCTAATTTTCCTCTGAAATGTTTTTCAGGTCAAATTGGAAAAGGATTTTTGTTCTTTCAGGAAACGGCATTCTAGGTGCCCTGAAACGTTATTTTTAAAAAACTGCTTCCAGAGTGGAAAAATCCGAAAACGGCGGCTTGTGACGTCCCCGACCCACCGCCACCTCGTCGCCGTCACGTGACCAGAAGTGAGCTTTGACGACAAGTCAGCATAATCAACATTCTCCTGACATTTTGTCCTCTTATACTTCATAATAACTCGCAGAAGTAATTCCTCTTCTTGTAAGTCGGAGACAGCAGACTTCTGCACATGCATTCTTTCTTCCTCTATGGTTTGGTGTGTCATGTGGTTCAGTGTGCATGTCTGTTCACAGCGCCACATGTAGGTGTGCCTTGTGTATTACATAGTTTTCACTGAATGATCCGTTCCCATCTGGATGCAACTATTTACCAATCCCGCACTGTGTGGACACACATTTGTTTCAACCAGCCAAATTAGAAATCTCCAACTTTTGACTTTTTTGATGAAAAGCAATGTGTTATCCTCATAACATTGCAACTTTCTTCTTGATTCTACCTTATTCCTCCCTGCAGGCCTGCATTTCCTGCCTCCTGACAGCGCCGCTATGCCGGCGTCTTTGCATAATGCGGATGCTCCGAGTGGAGGTCGTATGAAACTCCTTGGACATGTTGTCAGGATCTCGCCGTGTAGGTTTGGACTAATGATGGCACGCCGGCCAGCCCGCTGCCCTCAGCATATGCCCACTCTCACCTAGTGTGTATGTGTGGACAGCCGTGGAGTGGGGGGTGGGGGGGGGGGGCAGGGTTCGTCATGCTGATTAAAAGCAAACCCCCTCCCTCCTCTCTAACAAAGCCCCTCAGAGGAAGACAGCAGGGAACACGAAGCGGTGTCAGGTCGGCCCGGGTGAGGCCACTGGATGGGTGTCACCTGAATTTAGCCGCCTAATATGACAGCCAAGTCCTGATGGCTTGTCTGCGACGTGTCACTTTGGCCGACTTTGGGCCTTATTCTCATGCAAATGCTTTTTGGACGCCACGTGAATGAGACTCGTCACAGCGGCCGAGGCTCTCAAGTGCGTGACAGTAGTTACTCGCCACAAGAAACACGCGCGACATTTGACATTCAAACCAGGAATGGGGGGGGAAGAAGAATAATGAGGAAGTGGCAGGAAGAGACACCGTAAGACAGTCTAACCTATTTATTTTTTCACCAGATGCCATCAGTGCGTCTCCAAAGGGAGGGTGATGTCACTGTCTGCATTGTGGTCAACCTGGACACGTCCAAAGCATACTTTTCATGTCCACATTAAGACTAGTCATGTCCTTATTAGACACATTTTTCCAACATCGCTGGCAAGCTAGGATGTGAGAGCGACGTGGACGAGTCAATTCAGGAGAAAGTTCAAGGTTCAGTTTTAAAACTTTCAAAATTTGAGATAATTGGTTGCAGGGATTGAAGTTTCACATGCTGTAAAAATGCAGACAACACTTTAAGTAACATTTTCATACAGTGTTGTCAAGTCTTGTAAACGCAAAAATAAGTTGTTTTCCTATTTCCTAGGGGTGTCATGAGATGCTCAGTTCACACCAGAGCGGGTGTAAGAGAACGAAACAAGACAAATTTTTAACATGACTTTTAAGAAAGTACAATAAAAAAAAGACTATTGCAATCTTCGAATTTAATACACTCACTAAATTATTATAGAATTCAATTAAATTAGGAATTTATTAAAATTAATTTAATAAATAAATCAAATTACTTAAATAAATGAAATGTCTTGTATTCTTTATGTAATGACATGAAATACACAACCTTTTTAAATTTACCAGACACATTAAGTGAATTTGTCATCACTATCTGATTGGTAGATTTTACTTGGTATCACACATCGCTAAAAGAGACTGTATGACTGACCATAGGGCTTACTCCATTCATGTCGTCGTTCTATGGAACAAACGTGCCAAGGTGCTCAAACCAATGCACAGAGTGAACCCTCTTCCTGCCTGTTTGGAGGCTAGACACGAGGAAAACAGACACTTATGCACATTGCGGCTGGCAAAATGATCAAGTTCATTTTCATTTAGTGTGTGATTGATTAATTTATCGTCCCAGGCGTAGTGCTCACAAGACATGTTTTTCTGAACGAGAAATCTCGTCATGTTTTAATCTCGCGAGATCTTGTGACACCCCTACTTTTGTGTACAACCTACTGTACAGGTAATGTTATGCAGCATTTGTGCATCGTTAAATGTCATGCACGTAAGAGGGACGGAGTCACAGTAAAGAGGGAGAGCCACAAACGAGGGAGGAGTCAAAACCTCCACCTTCCAAATGCTAAATGAGTGTCTTTAGCAGGAAGTAGTGTAGTAGTCCTTTTAATTCAAAAGACTTGGAGGGAGGTCACATGATAAAAATGGATCAAACATGACATGTTCCGATAAAAACATCTCAAGTTTCAACAGTGATGCACTGCTAGGCGCCGTCTAAAAGCCAGTGATGGATCCAAAAGGACACTCCATCCATCGGACACTTTGGCAGTTATCATTACTCTACTGAGCCTCCTTTTTGTTTCCCTTCGCCCTGATGCATTATGTCTTGTGTATCTTCCAAAAACAAGGCTCGTCCCTGACAGCTACACACCTTACCAGATCTTGGCGCATCTCAGCGGGGTGCCAACAAGACAATCGGATTGAAGCCTCCCCTCCATGATGAGACGTCTCGGGTGGTTTTTTAAATTTTTATTCTAGCATTGTGGAACACTTAAAAGGTGACATATTGTTTGTCTGTCAGATGACGAAGTCTGCCACTTCCTCAGACAGCATGTCGCCACAATTTAGTAACAAATTGTATGAAAACGTTATTTTCTATTCGTCACTGCTAAGGAGCCTGCTTCTGACACCATTTAAGCCCACAAGGAGAAAAAACAAGAATAAAGCCCTATTTTTCTAAACTGCAAAATGCTTGTAATATTACAACTTTATTCTTGTAAATGTAACTTTTATTGGTAAACTTACTTGCAGGCTCTTTGGCACTGTAGCCATATCATCTAATGATCCCACTTCTGATACCAATAGTCAGAACAACTCTGAAGGGTCACACAATGCATTTTATTCTCGGTCAGTGCTAAAAAAAAAAAAAATTAATCTATGCACCTTGCCTCTGACACCACCTGTCCGAACAACCCTGAAGGGCCACACAGAAAGCTACAATAAAAAATGAGGGAAAAAGTAAAATTGACTAGAATACATTTGTAATTTTACAAGAATAAAATCAAAGTAGCCACAAGGTGACCTAGTGGTTAGCTGTCAGGAGATCTGGAAAATGTGGATTCATATCTCCGTTTGGGCAAAATGCAAATCTCTGTGTGGAGTTTGCATGTTCTTCCCGTGGGTGTGTGAGCTTCCTCCCACATTCCGAAAATATGCATGTTAGGTTAATTAGGTTAGACTCAGGTATGAATGGTTGTTTGTCTATGTATATGCCCTGCGATTGGCCGGCGACCTCCTGCTCAAAGTCAGCTGGGATCCCCGCGGCCCTAGTGAGGACAAGCCACATAGAAAACGAATGAACGAAAATCAGTGTTTTGAGACAAAAATAAATGTTAAGTTATAAATATTTGAAGCCAGCAGCTGCTCTCTATTGCTGGATATCCACCTTATATTAAAATCATTAGAAATGTATAAATTTTCTTCGTAATATTACAAGGCTGTTTATTTCACCTTTGTTTCATTCAACATCGTCTTATTTTAGAGTGACTGAAGCCTGTTAACACTTTTGCCTCCCTGCCACAAAGCAAACGCTTCAAGGCACGGCAGCCTTCATTGTTTCCAGAAAGGGGTGGGGGGGAGGCTGGGGGGTAGAAAAGAAGCGCCTGAGGCGAGCGTTCAAGAGCAGCGTGGGGCGGGACTGTGTCGACTTAAATGCCCTCAGTGGAGGAAATGTGCTACGGCTTCTTTTTATCATCAGGTGCCTGAACTGCAAAGCCAAGCTACACTTCAAAATACTAATACTAATATTTCTCTGTTTTATCTGGCCTTGTTCCACCATAAAGGGATTATGTCGCTCTAAAATAAACACACATTTGGGGCTCTGACATGGAAAACAAAACAAAGTCAATCAGGTTCTTCATAATCTTTGCAACATTAAATTAAAAGAATAATGCAGACACCAAGCAGTCTTAAGAATTAGTGTTAGTATATATCCTTCGAAGTATCCTGGAAACTTTTGAATGAAGTAAAATGTTTTTCACATTGAGCATACAAAAAACCTTATCAGCCACCAAAATGCCAGCGCTGCGGCGTTTGCAAAAGGTTTGCCAGACACCTCCGTGGCATCACACCAGCTGCTCCGAGTGTGTGCCCAAATATAGTGCACCTTGCTGGGCCACAGCAGGTGGCTCCCTCCGCTCTATACTCTGGTTCTCCTGATATTAGGGATGTGATAGTAGTAAGACCATGATGTTTGATTAGGACAAATCAACAGGTACAGTTAAATCCTAATTCCTTCTTACCTGCAGGTGTACACAAACTGCAGTTCAATCTAAATGAAAAAAGTAGATATACTTAGGTTACCGGTACCAAATCGGTCTTGAGAAGCAGAAAGTTATTGGTATAGGCTTGAAAAAAGATATCGTGCATCCCTAGTTTTTTGTATATTTTCCAAGTTATTCGTCTCGTTGTGGTCCTTGATAATGTATTTGTAAAGCCTACTTATAGACAGAATACCTTATTAGTAGTAGTATAAAAGGACAGCACAACATTGCATTTGAAACCATGGAGTTTATTTTACAACCTAAAATAACATCATTGCAAAAAAAAACCTTGAGAATGTGTTCTTTATTCTCCGTTCCTCCTTTTTTATGTCAGCCCCAATACGGGATCATTACTCTGTAGCTTTTTACACTTTCAGCCATCTTTGTCTAGAAAATAACATTATAGAAAAATGCACATGGTACAAATAATCATAATGAGCAAGCACGTCCTTGCTGATTATTCATACGATAACTTCATTCATTTGACAACTAATGCAAATACTGTACAAACAATTAGGAAATGATACTTAAACACTTTTTTTTTTTGCTATTAAACAAACAAATGCCTGATTATGTTTTTATTCATTCACACTTGTTTAAATTAAGCTGAAAATACCAATTTTCCTTCATTTCAATGGCTGTCAAATTTCATTTTAAACCAGGACGCAATTTCCGCTTTGATGTGAAAACATGCACAACCGTCTCATAAATAATATGCAAGTTGTCCGTGACAGACAGGAAGGAGCGTGGTCCAGTTTTTAAAAACAACAGATGGACAATTCCCAAAAGGCTCATAAAAGATGCAGTGCGTTTATAAAAAAAAAAAAAGCGACAGTCAGTGACTTCGCAGTGCTGTGGTTACATCACCACAAATTCAACTTTGGAACAGTGCGGGCCCCCCCGCACCTTTATGGACGTTCTGCATGTATGACTACTTACATGATGTGGCGTAAAGCTAGCATGTTTTGATGACAACGTGCTTTGATACTTTGTACACGTCTAGTAAGCTCCGAGTAAAACCTCGCCAAGTCACTGCTTTTCAAAGTCTTTGACAAAGATGAGATGGTCCTCTGGCGACTTGCCGTGCGTTTTGCAAAGGTGCAACTTGATGGCATGCTTAGTCACAAATGTCCGATTGCACAGTTTGCACTGATTCACACACCCGCCGCCAACGCTGTCATCTTCTTTGAACCCCGATAATGCCTTTTCGTCCATCCTGCTGACTACCTGCTGCTCTATTAAATCTATGGACAGCTTGGAGAGGTCCTTCAGGGTGAACCCGAGGTGGGACTCCAAGTGGTGGATGTAGGAGGAAGGAGTTCTGAACTGAGAAGCGCAGTCGCCGCACAAAAACAATGGCTGGCCAGAGTCCATGTTCTTGAGGAACTTGGTGCCGCCTGTCCGCTTCAACTGGTATTTGACATTGGCCAGCCAATGCGATATGGTGGTCATGGAGAGACCAGTGAATTTGCAGATGTGCACCCTCTCCTGGGGTCCGAGGTCGCTGATGACGAACTTCCCCTCAGGGGTTTCTCTCAGGCTGGAGGCAAACTGGGCCTGGAGGATAAGGAGGTGCTGGGGATTCCAGTTAGACTGCCGGCCTTTCCTTCTTTGGATAGGCGACAGTTCCTCAAGGCTGTCCTCGAAAGTTACAGCATCTACGTCTGACTTGTCAGAGATAGATGACGGCGTTGTAGACTTCGGCGTCAAGCGGCCTGTCAGGTTCTTCACCATGTCCGATATATCCATTAAAGCGTTTTCCCGAAGAGGAGGGCTTTTGTTACCTGGTTGTCCGTTGGTGAGGCCATGGTTTGTCGTCGTTCCTCCGTTGGTGCCCTTTGATTTCGTCAAGTCCATGGGCTGATCGTCACTTTGGTACGCATTCACAGGCTCCTTCACTGGAGCAGATTTATTGTTGATCTTGTAAAGCATGGCAAAGGGGTCGCTGAAGGCGGTCGCCACTTTAGCAGCTTTCCCCAAGTGGTTGTTCATGATGGACTGCAGGGCACTGAGAGGGTTAACTAGCGGCTGCTCAGGTGAGTGGTCAGTGATGATGCTCAGATTATTGCAGCCATCGCCATCAAGCTTTTTTGGTGACGTCACCTCCTCCTTTATGTTGGTTCTCGTTTGATCGTATTCTTTGCTTCTAAACTCGGTGGTGTCTTCTCCCAGCTTAGGTGAAGCCCGTTTCTCTTTGGAACTTGTCAGTGACGACTTAGCACACCTGACCTTCTCTAAGGGCTTCTCCTCTTTCACTGAACTCTTCCCGCTAACTTTCTCCACTAACTTTTCCATGGCCTGCATGTTGTTGTTCCTGTGGCTGGGAGGTGATGTGGGGCTACAGGGCGCCAAGTCGCAGGGCGGTGCCTTTAAGGTGTTGCTGCTGAATAAAGGCTGAACCTGTGCACAGGAAGACACAGATTTCAGGGAGCCGTGGAGCTGATAGGCGGCATGGATGCTGGGGTATCCCCCCCATGTTGGTGCACCCGTCTGGGCTTTGCTGATTGCACTTGAGACTGTGTTAGCCAACGACTTCAGGATGTCTAGCCCCCCTTTAGGCGTCTCCTCCAAGTCTTCTTCTCTGAGATATTGGTAGGATTTTGCCTTTTCAGGCTTCTCAAGTGGATCCTCCTTTTCTTCTTTTATTTTTCTATCTGCTTTCACTTCCTCTGCCTCATCATTCTCTCCCTCCTGACTCTCCTCCTCCTCCTCCGGCTGCAAAGGGGAGTCAGGTTGCGACTTCTCATTAGGAGCTGGAAGTTTGGTAGTGGTTGGCGGCAAAGGAATGGACTGGATCTTCTCCTCGCTGACCGGATCGAAAACCAGCTGCTTCCCTTTTTTTGACGCTGAATTGGTGACTTTCAGAAAGTGTCCTGTGACCATCATGTGCGCTGTCAGTTGCTGCAAGGTGTCGTGCGAACTGCCACATTCCATACATTTGAGAATTTGTGCCTTCCGTGCCTCAAACTGCCAGGTGTAACTGGCGCCGTTCTGATAACCGTAGCGGTTGTTGGGAGTGACATAAGGATTGATAGCCTTCTGGTCTTTGGCTGTCTCTCCGAGGGGGATGCCAGATGAGACAGAATCAGGGGAGTTCGGCAGCATCAAGTCGTGAAAGGCTCTCTTTTTGGTGGGCGGGATGAGCTTGGAGGTGAGAGCCGGCATTGGTTCTTTTAGAGGCACTTTCTGATAGTGTTTTGTTTTGATCATGTGGACGCTAAGGTCTTGCAAGGACTCAAAGGAGTGGCCGCAGTACATACATTTAAGAACTTTCTGGGCGTCCTCCTTGCCCTCCATTTCCAGGAGAGAACGCTTGCGAGGCTTGGACCACTTCTTGCCACGATCGTCCTCTGTGTCCTTATTGTCGTCGCGATAGTGTCCAGTCTCGTTCATGTGGATAGTGAGTCCTACCAAAGTGTCATATGCGGCACTGCAGTCCTTACACCGGAACTTACTAGCGCCTGTAAAAACAGGTCCGTACAGCTTGTTGTTCTGCCTGTATAGCTGCACGGTGCTGAAGAGGCTAGGCTCAGGGAGGAGTTGGTACGGAGTGTGCTGCAATGTTTTGGCCAAGGCAGCCTGGTGCCAATCGTAGGCCAGTCCCGAGTTGACACCACTGTTGCTGGATGCTGTTCGCGATGTCGTGGTACTGCTGGTGGTCGTATTTGTCGTAGCTGAGGTGCTACTTGAGCTACATCTGGTCTTTGATGGGATGCTAGACTGGCTGTGATTGTTCAGGAGCCCATTGCTTGCTTTGTGATCACTTTTGTCTGTCTTGTCATCCTCTTGTTTACTTTTCAGCATGTCCAAAGCAATGCTAGACCATGAGGCGTCAGAGATCAAGTTTGCGTATACCGCTTTCATTTTGGCCAAACTGTCCTGCAGGGACTGGCCGTTGATCGACTCCACTGTCTCCTCTGGCTTCTCCAAGGGCGACGCCTGGAGATCCGCCAGGTGATCGCTGGCCGTGCTGAGCGGTGAGGCGTACCCGGCGTCCGGGTTGGTGCCATTACTGAGCGGCGAGTTCTGGCAGCTGAAGCGATCCCGCCCGTCCTCGTCGTTGTTGAACATGTCTGTGTCCTGGCCGTCCAGGGATAGGCCGTCGTCCTGAAGGTGTTCCTCATCTTCTGCCTTGTCCCCTCTGAAATCATCTTCGGGACCGTAAGCTGGAAAACAGGAAGCAGATATGTTAATATCTTACAGTCATGTATTATGAAGACAGTGCTACAACAGGAAGTGAAGTAAATATTTGGTCAAGATTTCACAGTATGTCTGTGGGGATATTTATGCATTTGTGTAATTTGAGGTCACTAATGTTTGACCTGAGTGGTAGAAGGATGAAAGTATTGGGACACTTGGCCATGAAACCTAAAAAGTGAAATGGGAAGAAAATATGGAGCGTATACACAGCTAAGACAGCGTCCACTCGTGGGAAGACTTTTGGAAAGTGGATGTGGGAATTTAGCACAATTATGAAATCAATGGTCACTGATGTCGGACATGATAGCTATACTAAGAACAAAAGTGTAGGAACACTTTCAAAGGAACAGGAAGTAAATCCCTTTGCAGCTACAACAGCCTCCACACCTTTGGGAGAACATTTGGAACATGTTGGTGCACTTCCCCATTTTACCACCAAATGAAAAATACCGCCATGTAACGATTCCCAAATTTGACGCATTCAAACAAGGCTCCAAGTAAGTGAGTGATAGCGTGTGGAGGAAGAGGATGCCAGTTTCATCTGCCTTGCCAAGGCACGGTTGGCAGGAAGGAGTGGACTTGGCAGCGGCTGTGGAAGTCTTCCCAGCGTGATGCGAGGAAAGTGCCAGCGGACATGACAGCCTCGTTGTTGCTGCTGCTGCCCATGCTCCCTGACGACACAGCCGCCATCAAGAGGGACGCTTTTTATGTGGCTACGTTGTCAGCAACAGAAACTAAATATTTCCAGGACGGGGGGAAGGGGGTTGAATATAAAAAAGGCAACCCCCTACCTCCTCCTCTCCCTCCCGAAATCCATCCTGGGTAAGATGCTTGTCTGAGGTGCCAGAATGAGTCTCCAGCGAGGAGGCAGATGTGCTGTCAGCTTCAAACAGCATGTTGCACTCCATCCCATAATAGGAGTGGACATAATACCTGATGTGTGTGAGGTGCCAGTCACAGCTGCCTGGGAAAAGCTGGAGGTTCAACAGTTGCAACCCCGCCCTTCATTTTATGTGTGTGAGACTCAACACACATCCTTCCTGTGCTTTTATTGTCTTAAAAATAAACCATTATAATTACACACACAGCAGGCTAGCAGGCTTCACTTGGACCATTCACAAGATCGAGTGCAGAAAATCCTCACAATAAAGAAGACGCAATGGAGGAGGAGGTTAAAGACAAAAGCTTAGCTGACAACAAACACGCAAGCAGCACTTCAGCCCATCTTTGAGAGAGGCCAAGCCTGAGAAGAGCTGTGCCCCACAAGAACACATACAACAAAACAGCCCCCCCGCCTCTCTTCTACCATCTGCGTACAAAAAAGCTGCGAGTGCCACCTCCGGCTAATAAGGCAATCAGAGATGGGAAAGATGCTGACGTGGCGGCTTTGGAGCGTCACCCAGAACAAAAGAGGGAGAGGGAGGGAGGATTGGGGGTGGGGGGGATTAAAATGGAGAAGGGCGGGACAGTGTTGTGGTTGTCAGTCAAAAATGGGTGTCAACCACCGCTTCTCCACTTCATGGTACGGCCTTGACTCAGCTCACTGTGGTTCGGCGCAATCGGGTTTCCACTTAATAATAATAGCATGGAAAACACCAATAACACACATAGGAGACACGCTAGTAACAACGATGGAGGAGGCCAATTTTACCCAAACCAAGACTGAGGGTGGACTGCCCTCCAAATGACTGGTGGCTGGTCCAGGGTGGACCCCACCTCTCACCTGAATTAATTTGGGATAGGTTCCAGCTTACCCATGATCCTGAAGACAAGCGGTCTAGAAAATGCATGAATGAAGCAAAGTGGAGACTATGGCGTACAATACCATTGCTGGTAAGACAGCAACATCTAACGTTAGTGTGTTTATTTTGTCACTTCTCGCCATTTATTCACAAATATTACAAGTTGAAAACACAGACAACAGGAAAACCCCCGAGAAGTGATTACTAACCGTCCAAACGGCCAGCTATCCGGCAGGCACAGCACCTTGGATCACTAAAATTGCTCAGATTCTTGTTCACGTTCACTAGCCACTTGTTGCTAGGCAGATTTCAAAGGCTAAATCATAACTGCCCTGTGGGCCAACCAAAAAGGTGGCATATGTTAGCCACGCCTACTAGGAAACAGGAGAGTCAGACACGTCCTACAAGCTTGTAATTGCATGATGACTGTATTAAATATAACAGCATACACACCCTAAAGAAATGAAACACTGATTTTGTGTAAGATAGGTGTGTGTGGTGACGGGGGTGTAACCTAGAAGAGAAGCCATCTGTGTGCAGCCTGTCACTATTGTTGTGTACAGTGCAGGATTTCCTGTTGCAGACAGGTGACACCACAGTAGGCCACCACCATCCCTCCCCCAGGGCAGTGACATGTGTGAGGTCCTCAAACAATGTCCTCTCCATTCACACACCTACATGCTACACTAAGGATGTGCCAGCCAACTCCTTTACTCCTGAACCAATGCATACAAGGTCGTGAAAAAATGCACCTCCACCGTGTTTCCTGTGCTTTTCTGACACGATGGCGCTGTTATTAAACCCCGTCAATTGGACTGACTTGAAATTTCTCACACAGCTCAATGTACTCTGTATGGTGTTCGGCCAAAGAGGAAATTTGGTATGCACCTTTAGGACTGACATTTGGTTGGTTGGTTGAAAACAAGAAAACGTCTTTTCAGGGGCGGGCCTTGGCAAGCAATTGTCCATAATTCGTTGACCATTTGTCTAATGATGACAAAACCTTGAGGATATCTGCATTGCATGTATGCTAGCTAGGGGTGTCACAAGATCTAGTGGATTTAAAATGTGACAAGATTTCTCACTCAGGAAAAAAAAGTCTCATGGGCACTAGGTCTGGGACAATAACAAATGAATGAATGAATCACACAATAAATGAAAATGAAGTGGATAATTTTGCCAGCCTCAAAATATTGCCATGTGCATGCGTGTCTTTTTTCTTTGTCTCCCGCCTCCAAACAGGCAGGAAGAGGATTCACTCTGTGCACCATGGCACGTTTGTTCCGTAGAACAACGGCATGAACGGAGTGAGCCCTTTTGTCGGTCATAGTGTTTGTCTCGGTGGGTGGAGGCGGGGTTTGTAGCGTACACACAGTGTGCAGGAAAGTGTGGCCTCGCCAGGAGCAATGCAAGGTAACAGAAATTAAATTAGTAGAGTACAATACAGGTATATCGTCATGTCTCTGAGACCTAATCTTGTGCATCGTCTCCTCTTGTGAACTGTCTCCTGACACCCCTAATGCTCGCATGTCTTCCACAGCATTTTGATCACAATCCATAGAGGGCGCCACAAACGTATCTACAGTCATGTCACATGATGGCATATTTGGGTCCAGAAGTATTTGGACCAATAAAATGTTGTATAAAGGAAAAACACATAATAAAAACTGCGTCACTGTCCAAATACTTGTGGATGTGCACTCCAATGTCGTAGCACCGTGTCACATCAGTGAAAACAATCAACTTTACTTTCCCAACACTATCTTCATTCATTCATGTCATCTCGACCAAGAGGCCAAAGCCATTTACAGCACTAATGTCCAATCTCACCAGCTTTCAGCCCTACTGATTTACCCGACAACCCCTCTCTCCCCCCACGCAGTTTAGTAGCCGTTCAATGGGCAACCTTCATTCCTCCCTCCCACTTCGCTTTGTCACCTAGCCCTCCATTCGCTGCCACTCACCTGTGATGGCTTTGGACAAGCCTGATCAGTGTGTGTCACTGACCTGCAGGGTGTGGGGGGGTTAAATGTAAATAAAATGACATGATTATTGGTGGAGAAAAAGCCAATTATGCCGATGCTTATTGTACGTCAGGACTTGTCAGTCTCTCTAGCCAGGACACAACATTAAGCACACCTGTGCAAGCTCATGAGATCCAAGACGAAGACCCGCCTTTCCAAAGCCCTTCGTCAAACCAGAGAATTTCATCATCATATCGGAATTATTGCGTGAAAAAAATAAATAGGTAAAATACTGGATTTTTTTTTTTTAAACCTCTTAATTTATTTAGTAAAGAATAGGCACTGTAAATACTAGGGTGTAATGAGACAAGATTTTAACTTTACTTCTAAGAAACGTACAATGAAAAAATATATGAAAATTTATTGCAACCCATATTTCATTTCTACTACGTTACACTTTTCTGCACTCTGTGTGTATGCTAGCGGCCCCACCTCCACCTACCGAGACAAAAAGACAGTACGACTCACTCCGTTCATGCCGTTGTTCTATGGAACAAATGTGACAAGGTGCAGAAAGCAATGCACAGAGTGAACCCTCTTCCTGCCTGATTGGAGGCGAGAGACAAGGCAAACAGACAAGCATATTGAGTTCATTTTCATTTATTATGTGATTAATTTCTTTATTATTGTCCCAGGAGGCCGAGTGCCCATGAGACGTTTTTCTTCTGAACGAGAAATCTACTCGCCTTTTAATCTCGCAAGATCTTGTGCCACGTCTATTTGAGCACACCTGTGCAAGCTCCCAAGACACAAGACAATACAAGACACAAAGCCTTTAGATGAGGCTCATGCTCCACTCTCCCCATTGGTTCTGTAAATAGTGATGACCTGGTTGTTTACCTGGGGAGTTATTTGGAAGCTGGAGAGAGGCTGTTAAAGTATTATTTAAAAGTATTATTATTATTTCGTTCATTTATTTTTGTAATTATTAAAATTTGTTTTACAATGTTTTGACTGGCTTGAACAACAGTCATGTATGTTAACAAATATCCTTGCTTAATAAAGATACATTTCATTTATTATACCATATTTGATTTACCAGCCAAAGTAATTACATATATTATACATATTTATACATTTTTTAAATTTGTCCTTAAGCGTGTCTGCAAGAAATAACTATAATATACTGTAGGTGAAGTCATATCCTTTTTTTTTTTTTTTTAAATAAAATGTCTACAAAAACAGGGGCAGTGAGCAAAAGTGTTTCTTACAGACGAGCTTGCTTGCAGCGCAGTATTCTGCCTGAAGGTTAAGCTTCAAATTAACATAAAGAATGGAGCATCTTGACGTTGACGTTTCATATTTTCCCCTCACAGTTTGACTTCACCTGTGCTGCCCCAGACAGCCTACCCCCCCGACCAAACAACATCTGCTGCCATCGCCTAGCAACAAGCAGTTGACGGATGACCCCCAAAGATGGATAATTACCATAAATCACTAACGCGTGCGTGCGTGTGTGTGTGTAGACAATAGAAAGCGGAAAATCATTGACAGACACACTAGATGAGCTTTCACCTTTCACGTAAATTTTTTTTCTGCAGCGAAAAAAACGGGTTTGATACGACGGTACGGTAAGCAGGTCCAACGTTCGTGACGGTTCTGGACTTGATGAAAAGAGGCTGAAACCTGATGAGTCATGGGACAAAAAGGAGCTGCGACAAAGAAAACAAAGCATGACTGAATGATGGGATGTATAAAAATACACAAGAGTGAAGGTTTGATTCACACGGAGAGGAGGGGGGGGGAGAAACATCGGGAAGTGTTTAAAGAAGAAAATGAGAGCCACAACAGGGCCGCGACCTAACCAGTCAGGTCTAGTCGAGTCCGCTTGCACAATAAGCCATCAATCAGCCTTCACCGCGCTGTCAGCCCTCCCTGCAACTCACACAAGGACGCCCGCTTTGTACAACGCTCGCAAGCACGGCCAACACCTCCATAAATCCTCCGAAGCCTGCCTGTGCGAGACATTTGCAGCGATGTACGCGCACGTTTTTGGGGTGAGTGACACAATATTCGGATATAAAAGCATCCAAGTGTGATTAGAATGGACTTTCAACATTGAATTAAGGGAGTTGAGCGACTGTTTTTAACTACATGACTGCTCATAGCCACAAAGCTAATAACTAGTTGATATGCTAGCATTAGCCACTCGCAAAACAGCTTCTTTTGGAACCAAATGAATATTTCTCGAGAAGATGATCAACGTTTAAACATATTTACGATAATGAAAAGAGAAAAGACATCTTGGGCCATCAGGGTTGTTAGCGCAAATGCTAAGTGTACAGACTGCATCTTCTGGACCCAAATGAACATTTCATTTCAAGATGATCAATGATTTATCATATTTAGTGTAATAAAGAAGAAAAGACATCTTGGGATCTCAAGTTTGTTAGTATGAATGTTAGCTTGGTTGTTCGTGCAATAGCCAAGGATAAAAACTACTTCTTCTGGACCCAAATGAATATTTCTTCTCAAGATGATCAATGACTGAACGTATTATTTTGTCAGAATGAATGTTGGCGCAAAAGCTAAGCTCACGGCTTCTTTTGGAAGCAAACATTCCATTTCTTTTCAAGATTATCAAGAACTTTTTTTTTTTTTTTACTCCAACTACTACTACTGCTTTTCTACAAGAGACATCTTACTCTATTATAGAGTTTGACCCACATTAAAGTTAGCAACAATAACATAAGAAAGAAGTAGTTGAGGTTAGCGAGTTTTGTTAGCTTAGTGTTAGCACAATGAACATTTCTTCTCAAGAAGATCAACAATGTAACATAACATTTAGTGGGCTTAAGAGCTACTTTGTCAGAAGAAAAGACATCTTGAGCTAGTTAGTTTGTTAGCTTGGTAATCATCACAAAGCTAATAATAAGACAGAAATGATTCATGAAGCGCATACTTCTGCCTCATGACAACATTTTTTTTTGTGGCGAACAGTTTTTCTGACTTGCCAGAGATGGGGAAATAAAACTAGAAGCTAAGCTAATAAGCGACACTCTTAAAGGTTATTGCTGTCACGTGGGTTGTTTGTCTAATATGCAAACATGCTAACACGTTTGATGTGAAAGAGGATGCAGCGCTTTAAAGTGCCAGTCAACACGGTCCTTTCATCTCATTTTGCCACTTAAAATGAGGTCTAAAATGAGGAGTAGCGTGGATGATGCATCACTTTTCCTTCCAACGTGCATCAGAGACAATAATAAAGAAATAAGAATCACATGAGAAACCATAATAGGACTTTAGGGAAATTAATTACAAGAGCAAGAAAGCCTCCTCGGGGTGGAAGACTACTCGGGACAAGCGGCAAGACGTCGCCAAATATTTGAGCGCTTTCAAGCACGTGTGGCACCGGGGGAAATTCCGACAGTTGCACGCCGTGAAAGCTATTATCCTTTATGCATGGACTCATTTTCCTCCTCTGTCTTTTGTGCTGTTGAAGGCCTACAAACGTTCCGTTAGGGCAAAGTTTGGATTGTGTTGATCCAATGGTAGGAGGAACTGCACACTAGCATGACAACATGCGCTAGTATCTGCAGCCATCTCCTGCTAATTGTGTCTGTGTGCGACTATGCATGCCTGACTGTGTGTGTGTGTGTGTGTGTGTTGGCTCGCAACACGCATCCCGGTTGGAGCGAGGCAGGAAGAGAGGAAGCCATCCTTCAACAGAGCACAATATCCGACTGCAGACAGACAACCAACGGCTGTACGGTTCTGGAACACACAAAAAAAGCCCACTCCCAAAGTGCCCTCTATCTCCCACACACACACACACACACACACACCAATGGAAGTATATCCACAATGTATCCTGGCTATGAGCACCCATCCATCTTCAGTCATGCTAAAAGGGGAGGGGCTCCAAGGGTTTTAGCAATGGGTGTGAGGTAATACAGTGCATGGCGTGCGTGTGTGCCAGGAGGTCAGGTGTGTGCCCTGGGAGTGTGCGTCACCCTAGCGTGGGAGGGAGAGTGATGTGTGTCAGCTTGCATCTGGCGAGTGAATAAATTAGGCTTATGAAGACAAATGAACGGGCGGTTGAAAGAATAGACGATGGGAAGGGGGAGCATGGGGGGGGGGGGGGGGGGGGGGGAAGCCGGAGGGAGGACGCAATGAAGGAGAAGAGATGTGGGAGTGTGGTGGCGTCCAAGCAAAAGAAGAAGAAAAAAAAGACGTAAGTAAAGGAGTTCAGGCTGCTTCTTAAAGCGATACATACGCTTGTTTATTTCGGCTCTATGCTAGCAGGTCACTTCCTGGTTCACGGAGGATGACGCAGGACAAACGGACCGAACCAATTTTGATTCTGGGGAAGAAGGAAGGGTTTCATTGCGACTCGAGTGGCAAATAAATAAATAAATAATTAATACATAATGAATGAATATGTTCCAAAAGTGATAGCCGTCCCTTGTTTATGGTTTAGTCCATTTAGTAAATAGGATTGCTTATCTATAAATAGAATCTTTTTGTAGTTGGAGCATAGAAAACACATATTTGATGAATAATAGGCTGGATATTCAAGCGTGAAACAGCGAGGAACTGTCATATGCCTTTTTAAATGAATACATTTGGCAAAACCGTGATAGACTGAAGCCACAAAAGTTGAAGTGCGCAGTGGCTGAGGACGGATGCACCTGTTTTGTTAGTTAGCAACTTCCTGCTTCATGGATGGGATTCTACCGGTTCCACCGTGACTTCAAAAGCAACTAAAAAGTGTGTTTGTCGATTGTTAGTTAGCAGATACGTAGCAGTTTGCTGCGACTGACCAAAGACACTAGTAATAAACAGAGTGGACGACACCGTTCACTGTCATCCACCTTCACCTTCACACCCACACCCACCTTCACACCCACACCCACCTTCACCTCCACAGTCACACTGCTGGGCTGAGGAGGTCCTTCACAAACAGAAACCACAAAAAGAAACCAAATTTGTCAGCTTAAGTTAACAAATCACAGTATGCATAGTTTGTTTATTACTGTAGTTAGCATGCTACTTCCTGGTTTGGAGGTTTTTAGAAGCACGTCGTAACCAACACACACAAAACACTTCCACCCTTCAAAATAAGAGCACCACATCCTGTCTTCCTGCGCAAACAAAATAAGGGTGTCATAAAAACATCTTGCATGGGTGACTGTGTCTTCCTGAGCCACAAGTACGCCATTCCAACTTGTTGAGGATTTTGTAGCAATGTTTGCAGTGGCCGACTTCCCATCAGAAAAGTTGGCCAAGCTATGTCCGCTTCCAAGTTCCTTGTCCGAAACCCGTCCAATGACGTATTTCCTCAATAACTGGAAGGTAATCATTTCGCATGTAATGAACGGACGCTGTATTCACTAACACACATTTCACAGGACGCTACTCAAATCTGAGCTTTGGAAAATCTTTTCCATCCAGGCAGTTTTTAGTATTTGCAGATGAACAAAAATCTAAATATACTTTTTAACATTTCTTTTTAGTGCAGATGGTTGTAGGCGAAATGTTTGGCTGCCTCTTCTCGTCACGTACGTGTGGGAAGGTGTATTATTAGCTTCTCACCGTCCAGCCAATCGATGTGGAGAAACAACTTGTGAGAAACGTTGGGAGCTGACTTGACCTTCCTTGTGTTCGGCTCATGCACGTCCCCCCTCAGATGTTGCTTTGGTTGCGGGGGCTTTGTCACGCGGCCGTCTGAAGCCCCCCTCTCCGGAGCCCCCTCGTTTGATAAATGACACGTGTCATTCTGTCAGCCCCTGCCATCCGGGCTGGGAGGCCCCATGTTGATGTATGGCCGCCGCGGCTTAAAGGAAATCGCCGTGTTTTGGCAGCGGCCAGAAAAAACATGGCCTCTGTATAAGGCTATGTGTCTTACTGCGTGCGTGTGTGTGTCTATTAGTGATGGCGGACGAGTGTGCGTGCGTGCTCTGAAGCTGTCAAGCGGACGGGCAGAAGGAGACAAATCATCGTCATGGCCGCCCCAGCTGTTCCCCAAATTTGGTGCGAGGAGGAGAGTGAGGGAGGTGGCGATGATGGTGGTGGTGGGAGAGAGAAAAAAATAGTTTGAGTTTTAAACGGCTGACGCTTCCCAGAAACTACGAGGACAAGTGAAACACACACACACACACACACACACACACACACACACACACACGAACGAACGCACGCACGCAAATCCAAAGATTGGGATAGGAAGCCAGCCAATCCCAGAAGGAAGTGTTTTCTCCGCAAGCAAACACACAAACAACCGAGTGACACGCAAGACGGGTCATAAAGACGCTGAAGTTTTATGTGTTGCTTTACCTCCTCCTACCGGCTAAAAAATATAAACACGGGTACTAAAGGTCTGTTGTAATGTGTAAAAAAAGTGTTGTTTTGATATTTTAGGGCTTGAAAGTGCAAGCATTTGAAAACAGGCCCTCTCAAAGCGCAATTTGCATTGGCGTGACCCGCTACCGGCTAAAAGCACGCACCGACCCTACAGAACCACAATACAAATGGCATCCCAAAGTGCTCATCCAATTCTCCAACGATGAATGGCATTAAAAATAATCTTGTGGATAAGAGCAGAGAGGAAAAGCCAGAAGGAAGTCTTTTCTCCACGCGGGACGCCGGCTCTTGACCACGTTTACGTCTCATCTGTTGTTTTCCACGTTTTTGCCTGTACGCTGAAAACTGATACGTAGGGACGCAAACATACGCCCGACTAGTTAACGAAGCCATTTACGGAAATAGAAAATGTGTAAAAAAAAAGTGTCGTTTTGGATGTCTGTTTATTTATTATGTTATGTCGGGCTTGAAAGCGCAATTTGTCAAGTTTTCCGGGTTGTTGTGCGTGGTTTTCTTTGCAGCTAAGAGGACAGTGGCCGTGCCAATCAGGGCTTGTTTATCACACTTTCAATTCAAAGCTTGAGCAGTCGTAAGCACACATTTAAAACCACTTCTCAGTTGTTGTTTTGGTCTTCCTACAATAAAAACAAGCGTTACACGACAACAAAAATGGCCGACCGTAGCGCTCATCGACAAGGGAACTCAAAATCCGCTTTTGGATAAGAGCAGCAAGGACAAGTGTGGAGTGTTTCTTCGTTCGTCGCCAACAAATGGCCCATATGTGACCATGTTTTCCGTTGCTGTTGCAGGTTTATAGGAAACCTAAAACAACAAAACCAAAACATTTGAACCAGATGCTAGCATGTACGCTAAAGCATCGCAACATGGTCCAGATAGTCGTCACAACAGCAGCACAAATACCTCCCGAGTGGAGGAGAGTCCCACCTGGAGGTTGTGAACTCTGAGTGACCCCCGTTTACTCGGGCTGCACTCCCTCCTTTCCCCTCCTCTCATAGCGTCCCTCTCCCACGGCGGGGAGGGAAGGAGGGGGAAAAAAGCGGCGTCATTAGGCTGTGAGTGATGAGTGGCAGCCATGGGTGACATCCTCCCCTCTCTCTCTTTCTCTTTTTCCAACATCCAAATGCTTTCACCCCCCCACCCACCTCGCCTCCCCCCTGGCCATTGCCTTGATACTTTTCTCCCACTCGCTTTATTCCAACGCCGTCGATCCCTCAAGTCATTTTTCTTTCACTTTTCTCTGTCGCTTCTTTTTCCACTAGCCCCCCCCCCCCCCCCCCCCCCCCTTCTTTCTTGTCACTCTCCCCCCGCCTTCTTTCTTCCCTGTCCTGCCATTCCTTCTGAGACTCAGGCCCGTCTAGGCGCGTGTACTGTAGATCCTCCATACATAATAGATCTACCCAGCATCAATAGGTCCTCCGTGCCTGGCATGGCCACCTTTCACAAATAAAGCTGTGAAATACTTTCAGGGCTTCCAGTAAAAAAAACCCCCAAACAACTGCACTAAAATTGTACTCGGACAGTCACGTAGCACTTTCTTTTAGAAGGATTCTGACAAGTTTTAGCAGGATTTTGCAGGAAAAGTGTGCCGTAACTTGTAGAAAACAGACAATTTATGGACAAGTAGCTTTGCTTTTTTTTTTCTGCATGAATGGATAGAATAAATCTAAAACATTTGTGGCACATGTTGGTGTAGTGTGCTAGCAATGATGTTCTGAGAGCTTGGCTTCCTCCTAACACCACGCTCCTGAATACAGTCGTGTAAAAATGTAGGGCACCTTCATGGTCGCCCACTATACAGTATGTAGGCTGTGGCTAGGATCCATGCAATGCAGTTATTCTAAGTTCTATCATCACCAGACAAATGACTTACGGTTCTCATGAGCTCGGTAAGTAAGAGGTTTTGCTTGGCGACGGCCGTGTTTTTCAACCAATCTTGCTAAAATCTGAAACACATGTACTTGTCAGTCCCCAGAAGGTGTGTGCCAAATTGTGTGGTGATTTGGTTCAACACCCTAAAGTTACAGTGCGTGTTGTGAAGAGCAGTGTGGGGGGATTTAATAACAGCGCCACCATGTGGTGTATTTGACAGGAAAATCATAGCACAGGCAAAGTCGGGGTGTATGTCTGGAATATAGGCCTCACTTATCGATAAGCTGCAGGTGTCCACATTGTAACATGGGGTATTTACGCAGGAAGACACCATAAACCTTGCAATCCCACCTGTGATTGGTGTTCCCAGAGTCACACATGACCTCCAATGAGTGAAACATGAGAAGCTGTCGCGGTGCAAGCAGAAACTGTTGGAATTCTACACTTGATCAAACTTAAGTTTTTTGTCCAATCAAAACACAATCGCTGCATAAGACTTTCAAACCACTTCACTACTTCCTGAATCTAAGCACCATGGGAACTGTAGTTCTTTTAAAGCCATAAATGACCCATCATTGTACGCGTTGCAGGGTTCAAAGCGTGTGAAACAAATGAACGGAAGTAGAGTTAATTTTGTCGCTGTGATTTTACTGTGAGCTGCGCTGCATCGTACCCGGAACACTTGAAGCAGCTCTCAGGTGTGGCGGGCGAAGTAGAAGAACAGTTGGATCTTTGGGGTCTTAAAGAGGCATCCTGCAGCGACTTTAGACGACTTAGAGGGACAGAGCCAGGCTTAGAATCTCACCCCCCTTTGGGAAGTCTGAGACAAAGATTTGACATTTTTTTTGGCTTGGGGCAAGGCGGGTTACCTCCTCGTCAATAACACACACGGCATGTGGAGAATCTGGCATCACAAAGCGCTCAGCCGGTGAGCAAAATGCAAACAATGTAAAATGCTAATAATGTGAAACGTGTGACATCACGAGGTGATGATCCACTTACAGGCGGCCAAATGAGGGTAACCATAACTGCGATGTAGTGACAATGAGATTGACTCCCCTGCGTTAGAGGAACTCTAATCTCATCAAACATCTCTCGATGGCACTACAAAACTAAATCCCAATTCTTTGACATAATTGAAGGTTACTAGTTACTTTCCCCAAAAAGTAACTACAAGCCCAACACTGGCTGCTACTCCTCCGGCCATGCAGCGAAGCAGGCGACAGGGTTGTCGTAACCTCCAGCAACAACTGCAATCAATAGCTTCCCTTTTTAAAAAAAAATGTGACGACGCTAACAAAAATATGCTTTGATTCCCTTGATGAGCTAGAAGCTTTACGGCCCGGCCAGATATGTGACAGTCATGAGTTTTTTGACTTCAGATAACATTATGTCATCGTGTCTGTGACCTTTGGACTATTTACCACTCAGGATTGGGGGAATCAAACTGACAATTCTGCCGTGTGTCGTTAGCACGTGGAGGTCATACACAACACATTGATTTACAGCGTTAATCCTTAGTTACAGGTGGGTTCCAACAAGTGACCCTACGTAATCACACGAATGACAAAATGATGAGAGAACATCTTCCCTTTTATATGCTGTGAAGTATTGTGTGTCATACCTACTTTTAAAACAATGTTTCTCATTATGGAAGGCTTCACAAGACGTTTTAGAAAGGAGTGCTAAAGAACAGTAAGCCTCCTGTCAAAGTTAGGACTTGTACCAGCAGCTGAGGGACAACGCAGCAGCAGTGCCTGATGGGTAATGGGCGTCCCAGGCCGGTCGGTCACCCTCCAGGAGGAGGCGGCTCACTTCATCCAGACGATCTCATTCTTTCAGTCACTAACCCAAAGCTTGTGACCGGAGTGTCGGAACATAAATCAGCTGGGAAATTGAGGCTTTCGCTCCTCGGGCAAATTAGCATTTCCTGGTTTTCTCACAGGCGTGGCCAACACGTCCTTCTGACACGTCTTGATTTGATTAGGCTCAAATAGAAAGCTCAAACTGTTAAAGAAAAAGATTTAAATACTTTTCTCACTGAGAAAAAGCATTTTTAGTAATAAAAGTCTATATAATATCAATATACCTCAAATGTGCTATATAAAGTATATTTAAATATCTAAGAAATGCAAAAATATATATTTTTTTAAATGTTTGCAGGTGATAGAGACACATTCACAGCACAGCCAGTAAAATATCACTACAAAACAATCAATAAAAACTGCTACTATGCTAACAGAAAAATTACACAAACTATATCTAAATTAATTTCAAGCACTTCCAATAATTTAACTGCAGAGGGTATGAAAGATTTGGAATGATGTTAGTTTGACATATTGGTAAGACATAACGTCTTGAATATTTAAAAAAAGAAAAAGTAAAAGTAAAGAATGAAATGACCCTCTTAAATAGAACACCCCTAATTACAGTCATAGGCCAACAGTATTTACTGGCACATTCACGTTTCTGGGGACTCTGTGTGGCGTTGAAAGACATTGGGGAAAGAAGAGACGTAAAATTCATACAACAAAGCCAAGCAGAGCCCCCACACCATCAGCTGGTGGGGGTGGGGGTGTTGCTCCTCTGCTAAATCAATGGCAAAAAAATTGTTTGCTAACACGCTCGGTATCGATTAGCGACTGCAGGGCTGCGGCGGCCGGGCTGCTAACGACGCTGACAAGGGTAAAGTGTTTCTCCGAAAAGGCACACGGAACCAACAGCTGCACGAAGGGGAAAAAGGAACGAGAGAGAGGCGCCTCTGCGGTAGTAATTCTTAATTGACACCTGTCACGGTGATGGCGGCGGTCGCAGCTGCAGCGGGAGTACGTCTTTTTGAGTCCTGTTCGTCTGTCACTTTCAATACCTTTCCATCGTGCACGCACACACGTACACAAACACACACACACAAACACAAAAAGCCCATTCATGTCTGCTGCCTCAACCGTCCCCGCTTCAGATGTCCTGGTGGGACTCCATACAAACAAATGACACCTCAGAGGTACTATCAGGTACTAGCTGATACCATATGGGGACATAAAACACTTGTTATCGGACACACGCTAAATATGACGAAAATAAACACACACGCTAACATTATAGCTCTGAACGGTGCAGTGTTAGGCTCCACAACCTCCACTTAGCTGCACCTTGCCCTCCCCTCAACCTCCTCTTGTATTGTATGTACTTTATTTATCCCACAGCGGGGAAATTTACTTGTTACAGCAGCAAGCAAGCAAGACAAGTAAAGAGAACAGTGTAAAGAATACATAGTGACTACAACATGGTTCAGGTGGTGCAGGTGTTGTAGAACCTGACAGCGGTCGGTATGAAGGACCTGCGGAACCTCTCCTTCTTACACCGTGGGTGTAACAGTCTGCTGCTGAAGGAGCTGCTAAGGGAACCCACAGTGTCATGTAGCGGGTGAGAGGTGTTGTCCATGATGGATGTCAGCTTAGCCAACATCCTTCTCTCCCCCACTTCCTCCACAGAGTCCAGAGGACCGTCCAGGACAGAGCTCGCTCTCCTGATCAGCCTATTGATCCTGCTCCTGTCCCTGTCCGTGCTGCCCCCTCTCCAGCAGCCCACAGCATAGAAGATGGCTGAGGCCACCACAGAGTCATAAAAGGTCCGTAAAAGAGTCCTGCACACACCAAAGGACCTCAGTCTCCTCAGCAGGTGGAGGCGACTCTGGCCCTTCTTGTAGAGGGCGTGGGTGACTCTTGGATGAGTCTGCCACGTAGGCATGGGCCAGTATGAGATTCTGACAGCATAACAACTTTGGCCAAAAATATCCCGATTTGATGCTTTCACTGCATTATACTTACAGCTCAAAAATGTGTTATTTTGAAATATCTTTATTGAAAACTCATTTTAAACCATATAATAGAAACACGATGAAAGTGGAACATACAGTATGTACTTAAAATAATAAAAATTTTCTGATTTTTTTCTAAATAAATCATAAATAAATAAAATGTAGTTCTCAATGCAGTCTACTGTGGCTAATCCTGCAACTCAAGCTACAACACAGCCATGGATGCAGAGTGAAAAGCTCTCCTCCCATTCTGTGTGGAAGTGGTACGTTTGTGGCTTCTTACTTTTTCCTTCTTCCTCACTCCATTTGAAATCCTTAAGTTAAGAAATGCATTTAAGGCCAACTGCTACGCTCGCTGGCTTGTTAGCTTGCTAGGTAGCGGCCATCTCGAGTCCCTGTCGCACAATGGTTGTGCAAACTTGTGTAAACAATGAATAATAGGAGTGTAAAGGTGACTCTGGGGTGTTATTTCATGTCTACAGGCCTCTAATAATGTTAAAAAACAGTATTTAGAAAGTCATAAACAGGTTTTCCATGCTCTTAACTACAAAAATATTCCATTTATTAACACTGAATCCTATAGTATAAATTCATTTACTGCGGTCGGGTCTGGAACCAGTTAAGTGCTATAAAAGAGAGACAACTGTGTCTTGTTTTGCCTAAAACACAAACATAATAGGTCTGCTTTTTTGGATGACTAAGGAAATTAAAAAATATTCATATTTGTGAGGCTGAAATCAGAGAACATTTACATTTTAAATAAAAAAAACAAAACATGAATGGAATACCAAAAAAAGGTTGTCAATGAATTGGCTAATCGATAAATCGACTAATTGTACCAGGTCAAACCCAGCCGGTACTATGCAGTGGAAAAGCAGCATTGATATTAGCGTACTACTCATTGCTAAAGGAAGGAAATATGGCGCTTAGTCAATATTAGAAGCAAAAATGCAAAAAAGAAAAGTTTAATCACAGGTTAGTTTGAATTTAATGCTAACAGATATTGCTAATGACTTGCTACTGGTACGGTGCAATAAAACTATAACACTTGCAAGGACACATTCTATGCTGCAAGTGGACAACAATCATAAAAATAAAAAATATGCCAGAGTATAAAATTGCAGCAAAAAGCAACCATCATAACAAGCCCATAAACTCCTCCCTAAATTATGACTCCCCACTTTTATGCCCCTTTTCCTTCCTTTTTGTTAAAACTGTGCAACAGCCAACCCAACTTCACGTGTGAACTCCCATGATCCTTTGCAGCCCTGACAAGACTTCTCTTGTAGTCACACAGCAAAATGACAGCAAATTCTTAGCAAATGTTATTGTGTAGGAAGGAAATCCTCCTGCAGGCCATATTTATGCCTCACAGTTTTGTTTGTGTTTTCATTAAAAAAAAAAAAAACAACTGAAATGACCTTCTTTCCTTGTCAAGGATTCCTTTGTTGTGCCTGAGTGGAAATCCAGGCTTTCCTGTTTCCTCTCAAGCTCATTAAAGTCAGGGATACGTTCACCGAGCCGAATGCCTTTACGTCGTCACACTGCGGACCGGGCCAAATTTCATAAATAGTTTGGATTTGACCCCCTTGTTATTCTTTTTTCCTCCAGGCATCCATCTTCATGTGTCACTTCACCTCTAGCAAGGTGAGGACACGCAAGCGTAAGCTGTGTGCGATTTCCTGCAAACACACCGCGCCGACTCTCTCAGTCAATGTCACGCTCTTAATGACACTTTGCATACGCTCCCTTATCATAAACTCATCTGGCTCAGCCACACACACAAACACACACTTGCGTAGTCACTCGCTTCAAACATTCCCTCTCGCGGCACGTCGCGGTCCTGACAAATGTCATTAAACGCCTTATCGGACGCCATCCAGATAGAAGCGACGCGAGGTGCTAATAGCGTGATGCTCACCGCTTCCTTGGCTGACAGCTGCCTGACGCGTGCCGCAACAACAACAACAACAAAGTGTCTTCATAGTAGAGCTGGGACCTGGACTTTGTCGTCTTTCTGCCAAAAAACACCAACAAACCATGACCACGCATTGTGTTTCTGGTTTTGTGCGATTGGAACAATCGGCAGAGTTAGCATTTTTGGGGCTAAACTTGATAATGGAATAAATAAGCTCCAACCAAACAATGACATCACAAAACAGGATGCCAGTGAACAAATGACGATGTTCAGAAAGCCAGAACAGCCTTTACCTAAAGTCCATTTTTTACAATTTGACATAAGTGTTTCCAAACAACTGAAGTCAACTTCCAAGAAGAACTGACCTATCAACAATTCCCCTGCCTGAGGCTCAGAGCTCATCCTTTGCACATTCAAATACACACCAGCCAAGTGGATCTGCTAAATAAATCCTCAACGTGTGACATTCAACCCCGTCATAGCTAAAACTTACCAAAGTTTGCTCACATTTTGTTGGTGTTACATGACAGGATTGACCTTTTTTGGTTCAAAATAGTCATTCATCATTCACCTTTGCTTTTTTGCTGCTTACTTTAGACTTCTTCTGCCGCCTGTCTAGGCAACAAACTAATGACTCGCACCCTCTGCTGGTGTCTACCAGGTTCATTCCAGGTCGATGACACGACATAAGCTACACAAAAATACTTACAAATGACAAATGAATGACAACTGAAAATTTTAAATCACCTTAACCTAGTTTAGTTGGAACCCACCCCCCCAAAACCATCAATTAACAAAATAACACAAAATAAACACATTCTTCTGCTGCAACCACAATTTGCAGAAATGTAAAAGTGTATCAAACTAAATATCAACCTTCTAGAACCAATAAACATGTACCTTGCCGTCACTACAGAAAAAAAAAAACTGCCAGCGGCAGTGACATCACAGAAGTGCGGCAGTGAGCAAGGTGTCTGCTGACGCGTGCTCTGTCTGACTTGGGATGATGTCAACATGCTACGGTGAGTTTGAACGCTTATGTTTTGTTGTTGGAACCAGAAACGAGTGTTATGGATGTAAAATAAAACCCTCGATGCGATGTTAAGCAGGAACGAGTAGATGATGGAGCCACTCCCGTCACATTTACATACCTCTGAAATGACCACGGTCTTCTCTTTAAGCCCTAAAATTCTTGCATCCTTGTCTCAGTATGGCCCATTGTCTCTCTCTTTTGTGCGGTCCGTGTGATTATGTTGTGTATCTCTCTACAACTCAAACGCACGCTGTTGTCATAAAATGGCACCCCCCGGCCCACAATGCATTGCACAATCAAGTATTGCAAGATTTTGTCTTGTGGATAAAAAAAAAAAAAAAAAAAAAAGACGGTATTTTGGATGCTAAACAAGCGGGCAAACGCAAGCCAAGGCAAAATTTTTGCAACAACAACAATAAAAAACACGCTAACTGGGGCGGATGTTAACTGAGGTACAACACATCATCATTGTTACAAGCTTTGGATGTGCCCATTGCTACTACATCTGCAGCCCGTTTAGGCAGCAAACTAACTGGACCTGGATGAATTGTGCCCTCTACATGCCAAACACTGGCTGAATCTAATGAAACTACATTGTTAACAATGGCAGACTTCCCTATTAGGAACTAGGAGAAACGTGGCGGAAGGACGAGCCACTCCCCGTAGAGGTGCCACATCCTGGAGTACATGGGGACCGCCTCCTCGTGCGCTGGCCTTTTTTTTTTGCGTGTGTGCAGCTGGAATCCAATCTGTGTCATTGTGTAATTACTCTGCCATGTTGAGTGATTAGTTGACACGTTCATTACAAAGAGTGGCACACTTTTGATTTAAGATATTGTGGCTGGCAGCGCAAGAGTTGGGGCGCAGTGGTGCCTTTTTGACTTTGAACAAAAACAGATTCATGACCTTTTTGCTGTTAGGCACTCAAACTATTACTTTGCATCACTTACTATAAATGTACACAAATTCTAATGTAAGCTCAAAGTGACTTGATATGAACTTTGTTAGTACTTGCTGTTAAACCTCTTTAGTTTAAAGTTGTACAAAACCTTTGTTTTTGTGAACATACTCCTTGCTAAAGGCTTCATTATGCCACAGCGTCACGGCGCCGCCTTGCTTCTCCTCCTCCAAACCCTCCAAAAAAAATAAAAAATAAAAATTGAAACGGCATGGGCAGCAGAGCTGCAGTTAGTCCGCTTTCTTTTAGTACATCATTTGCAGTATGTAGCCTTTCCTAAATATGAAAACATTCAGGTTACTTAGTGGAAATTCACTTATTGCGGTCGGGTATGACTACACAGGTCACTGCTCACGCTCAGGAAAACACTGCCCCTAGTGTTTGGGCAGAGAATTGCAAGAGCTTCAGAGCTATAAACAGGATGAAGATGCATTCAGAGTAGTGACAACGCTGTAGCGTAGTGAAGCCTTAAGAGACAATATTACCCAAAAAAAGAGACTTCTGGTCTTGTCACACAAAAGTAAAACACGGCCGAAAATGACAACGAATGACTGCAGCAAAAACACGTGCCGCTCAAATGGTGCTGAACCATGCTGCCAAAACTAACAGATGCACTAATGTGGTTCCAGATGAGGGAACACTGATGTATTGTCACTGGCCATAAACTAGATAGGCCCCAGCGCCATTACAGGGTGTAAAAGCATCCCTGTGACTGATGAAACCGAGCCCACTGGAAGCGATATGCACACAAGGAGCCATTGAAACATTCCCTTCCGTCTTTCTCCCTCCGAGGAGGCAAGGCAGCTTTTTGTTTTGAACTCCTCAGGGACAAGTGGAGATATTGGACTGGGAGGTAAACACACTCTGAGGAGGGACGCTGGCCCATCTTGCAGTGTGCAGGATGTGTGTCCGTCACTGAAACAGTCTAGAGCCTTAACAGGAAAAGGATGTAAAGTTATAGCACACAACAGATATACATTTCAAACGTTCCACATGCAAAAATTAGGGTTGGTTACACTTTTGAACATTTTTCATGACTCACAGTATGCACTGTCATCAGGACAGAATAGGAACATCCTTGGAGGCGTATCTGTCCCTTATTCAGTAGCATTATTACAGGAAGAAGCACAAAAAAACTGGTCAAAACATAAGACTCAAATGGCGACGTTTCACTTTGAGGCTCCTTTTGCGGTCGAGGCTTGAGGCCGTCCCATGACAGGCCAGCTCTTCAAACATGCAAGCACATCCATCAGCGAAGCCTCCCGTCAATTAGACCTTACAGCACCGACCAGTTCAAAGTCTCGCCGTCCCAACCTTGATTAAGTCTGCTTAACCTCACATTTCCGACCGCAGCCGCCGCCGCCGCCTGCTTAAACATTCTGAAGCCACTTTTCATTGGCTCAGCTTTGGTCATCATGGCGCAGACTTCAAACAGCTTCAGTGGTGTCAATCACCACAGGAGAGTGAGTGAGAGTGGGTGACTTTCTTGCTAAACCTGCGGAGGCCCTCAAAGATCCACTGACTCTGAAAAGATGCGATCACATGTGGTCACTCTTTAAGGAAGCAGTAAATCACAAGAAATGCACGCCAGGGCCATAAAGGCCTGGAAAAGCCTGATTTTCGCTGTTCAGTAGGGGGGATGTAGTATCAGAGCAGTAACAGAGGTGGTGTCTAAGGGAATTCCGGGTGGTGGCGACACTTTGCCCGCCTGATGTGTTGGAAGTAACTGTTGCTCGTCATCGCCTTTGCTGAGTTTTGTATAAAATATATAGAAAAATAAATGAGATTTCTGTGTGAAAGACATTACAGATAATGGCCTACTACATAATTTATGTATTATTTAGTGAGAATTAAAAAAAAAAAAATCACTTCAACACAAATCAAATGCATGGCTCCACAAAGCTTGGCGTCATCCACACACACGCACGCACGCACGCACGTCAAACCAAAACACACTGTCCACAAATGACCTAACTAGAATTTCAAGTAGTAGAGCTCAGGCCTCCTCCAAGGCCCCTTAAATCCAACTTTTCTTATTACAATGCATTACTTTCTCCTAAGTAAATAAAAATGTCGGAAAAAGCCACTGGGATGGTGTGTCCCTGTGTGACGGCACACAGTTGCGACAATATCCTGCATTTGTTTGTTCCGTGTAAGGCACATGTAACGGTATGCTGGATCTTCTCATATCGTACACCAACTTTGCAGGAGCTCTGTGTGAAAGGTTACAGACGACCCACCTCCTGCATATGCACATATTTTGTCATTAAGATTTATGCACTATTTAGTAGGGGTGTCACCAGGTCTCACGAGATTAAAACGTGACAAGATTTCTCGTTCAGAAAAAAAAAAAAAAAAAAAGACTAGTGGGCACTCGGCCTGGGACGATAATAAATTAGTTTATCACACAATAACTGAAAATAAACTGGATCATTTTTCCGATATTGCCATGTGCAGTCGTGTGTTTTTTTGCATTGGTTTCAGCACATTGGCACATTTGTTCCACAGAACGACGGCATGAATGGACTGAGCCCTTTTATCAGTTATACAATCTCCTTGCCACAGTGGGTGAAGACGGAGCTGCTAGCATACACAGAGTGCAGAAGAGTTGAATAAAGCATTAGTAGAATGCATTATATTTTTTCATTGTACTTTTCTTAAAGTTATGTTAAAATCTCGTCTTGTAAACCCAATGTCGTGTATACTCTCGTCTCGTGAACACAGTGTCTCCTGACACCCCTACTATTTTGTGAAGAATGCCCTCAAATGCCTAATTTTAACACACAAAAAGACATCAAACTCATGGCTGCACTAGTTGGGTGGAAATGAGCCACATTCCCAGATTGCTCCTCACGTCCACACACAAACACCAATACAGAAACACAAAAGCCACCCCAAAAATGACTAACTCGAACAAGAATGTCACTCAGTCAAGCTCAGACCCCCGCCGAATGCCAAACAATCCTCGTTTCCTCATGCACTACTTTCTCGTAGATAAAGGAAAACATCGGGGGGTAAAATGTTAAAGAAAAAGTGACAAAATGTCCCTGGTGGAGGTAATTACGGCGCTACAGTGTTTATTCAGGACACTGAAAATTCAAATGGGCGCTGACTTTATCTGGTCTCGTATCGGGTCGCGACTCGTGCTTGCACAAAAAAACGTTCAACACCTCCCTGACACGGAGGTCAGGTCACGGCGTTAAGAAGCTCACGCTGCTTTTCCTGCGTGCTTCTCTGTGATCTTGCTACGCCCCACCACCCTCCTCCTCCTCCTCTTCTTCTTCTTCTTCTTCCTCCTCCTCCTCTCACACCCCTCCTCCTCACCTCCTTTAATCGCCAAGTTATTCATCCTGCTCCAGAACTTTTCTTTCAATTTGTCTTGTCTCAGCACGGGCGGAAAAAAAAAGAAAAAAGGGAGGAGTGACCCTTTGAGGGAGAGTCCAGCCAGCTGCTGGGCGCATGCGTGTCTCCATGGCGAATGATTTAGTTGATGTTTATCGGGAATGAATAGATGAAAGACGGCGGGCGTGACAGGCGATCAATCAAGCGTCAAATCGAGGATGGCAAATCCCGGAGCCGGAAAACACTGAAAGCTGAAAATACGTCACTTTTGCTTCCCTTCTGTTTCCTCTTCAAATACAAACAAACACGGGAGATGATTATGTTTGTTTGAACTTGTGAAATGGAGAATGAAACAGAAATATTTCAAAAAGAAAGCATGTCAACAATATTTAAACTGGAGCAAATTGGCGTACAGTCGGTGTCCTATTGTTTACTACATTGACTGGGGGTCTGCAACATTTTGCACTATGACTTTAGCCAAAATAAAAACAAGGGACACTTATGTTGTACATGTACATGTTGTACACGAGGTGACCTGTTTTCCATGGAAACATTTTCAACTAAAGCGCTTTTGGCTGAACATGGACACTTTCCAAAACGGTCCCGAAGTTATCAACCAAACAACGGCAAGGGGCGATCCAGAATTTGCATCATTACATGTCATTCAATACAAAAAAACACCAAAGTACTTAAGGTACATGACTTTCTGACACTGTGGCGAGCTATTGGGAGCCCACAAACGACCACTTGGAGACCCTTTATATAAATAGTATAGTGTCCAAAACGGTGTACTAATACAAACTGTTTGAACCTTTTTCAGGGTATGTTCCTCAAATAAAGTATAGTACGTTTGTTTTTTAACTAATACAAAACAAAAACTCGTACTTCATTCTCCTTAAAATTCATTTTTCCTGACTTGCAAACTTCCCCTGAATTCAACATCCCTTCAACGTTCTCGTGTGTTTGATTCGAGTCAATGAAGTGAGCGAGGGTGTGTTTGTTTGCTGTACCGGGACGTACCTGATGAGCGCCGCGGTGCTTGCTGCTTCCTCCGGGGCATGCTGCTGCTGCTGCTCCGGGAGCTTTCATGCAGAGACCCCGAACTGCTCGCCCAAACCGCTGGGTGGAAAAAGCAACGACGAGCGACGAGTCCGGAAGTCTTGGAGCGAGCTGTGTAGATCCCCTTCTTCGTGTTTTGAAAAAAATGGAGGACTTAATCTTGTTACTCGCCTTTGGGCATTGTTTTTAAAGAGTATTTCCGCAAATGAGGGAGACGATACGCCCGGTCCGTGAAGTTGTTTCTCGGCGTGGAAAGTGCCAGAAGGTACCGTGTGGATGTACCGGAGGTGGCTCAGGGAGAAAGAGCCCCCCTCCAGCCCCTCTCGGTCGGACTATTTCCTACCTCTAAGCCGGACTCAAAAGTACACAGAAGTCTCGGTGGTGGGCCGGCGGTAGGCCGGGCTGGGGTCCCTTCCGTGCCCACTCGGAGGTCTCTCACTGCGGGGAGAAGAAGGAAGAGTGACACGTTAAAGCTCGCGCTCGCTTCAGCTTGTCAGTCATTGACGTGCGCTCGTTCGATACTCACATGCACGCTGCTCGTCTAAGCGTGTGCGCGCCCGCTAACTAATGTATGAATGTTCAATTACACAAAAAAAACAAAGCGTCAAATGAAAAAAGAAGAGGTGCTCCGCGGCAATGATGGCGAAGCGAGACCGGGGCTGCTCGCACTGATGGACGGACACATGCAAGCACGGCAGGCCGGCCTCTTGCTTGCTTTTTACTCCACCCCTTCAAGGCGCGTCACCCTGACAGCCTGAGCCCACCTGTCTGTCAATCTCATCTTTACTACTGGAAGGCGTCACTTTGACACATACGCACGCACACCCACCAGCAAAACACCCCATTTACTCACATACATACACTCACACGCACACTCGCAGGGTCCAGTTTGCATATTGACATTAAAAGAGCAGATGAAAAGTTACAAGTACACGTGAGTGTGTCTTGCAAACGAAGTTCGTATGTTAAATATACAGCTTTTTGGTACTTTTTACAGCTTTGGAGCACAGACATACCTTGTGGACGTTGAAAACAAGTGTACAGTGCTACTATTTACAGCTACAGTAACAATTAACTACAATTTCATTTTTTCACTGCCAAAAAATTATATTTTCATTTTATTTGTGTGTGTGTGTGCATGCAATGGTGAATTGACATACATTTAACATGCGATATATCATATGACATGCACAAATGTGTTGTAGGTGGGTTGTAACTAGTGTGTTATCTGGTTTAGGGCACTTTTGATTGGACACCTTTAATGCCTTCCAACCTTTCATATATGCAGATGCACCTCCAGTAACCCATTTACAAAAGCAATATCGCATATGAAGGTGAAAAAAAAATACATCTTGTAATTATTTACAGTGAAAATTATACATTTTAATGTCACGTATTTTTAACAAAATGGATCCATGGGGGTGCAATTGTGCCCTAAGATGAATTTCCATATGTTTTAACATGCAGCACGCCATGTCATTTCACCACAAACATGCACATACGTGTTGCAGGTGGGCGGTAATGAGTGTGAACCCACATCTACGCTATAGTTGTGAGGTCAAGGCCACTTCTTTTTTTTTTTTTTTTTTTTTTAGAACATAGCACCCTTCAGCCGTTTAAATATGCCAACAATACCTTAGCAGTGTAAGCAAGTCATAACGCAATTGAAAGCTGCTACCCAAAAATAAAGGGGCTATACTGAAAAGTTATAATATAAGCATACAGTGACGCCCCCCCCCCCCCCCGCACCCCCGCAATGCGTTAACGCCAATGCAAGATTTGAAAATGTTTTCACCCACTCCATGCTAAATTATTCTCAATAAAGGGTGAAGAAAAAGCTAAAATTTTAATAAATGTAAGCATCAGAGTAAAAAAATTGCACATGTCCTGTTAACTAGGAAACTTCCATTAAACAAATACATCCAGTATATACAAATAATGTTAAAAAAAATTACATTTTTGCATCCCTAAAACAACAACAAAAAAAATCCAATGAATTTTGTACTAATTTGACCGCAAACATGCACAAATAGGGCTGCAACCATGCAGTGTGGCCCCCGTCTAAGCAATGCGTTATACGCAGTCGCACTCTTTGAAAGATTTGAACATGTCACACGCTACATACTAAATTCATATTAATTGAAGGTGAGAAAAATACAAAACTTGAGCATGAAATGAAATAAAATGCATACACACCCTAGTGACTGGGCAACCGCCACCAACGACAGACAAATAATCTTAGATAAGAGACAAAAAAGGCTGTTTTTAGACACTTTGTAGACAAATAATGCATACTTTGACTGTTCTGAAAGGGTGCATCATGGATTTTGTCTCTTATGAGTCAGACAAGTTCAGGCTATGAAAGTTTGCATGGAATTTGGAGTGTTTAAAAAAAAAAAAAAGTGGGACAAAAGCAATGGCAGACCAATTGGTTCCACCTTTATTTGGAGGCTTCACGCAGAGGGGAGGGGAGGGGCTCTTCCATCCACGGGAGGCTCCATTAGCCCTCACGGCGTCCCAAACACTGCAAAGTGTTTATATATAAAGGGGGGGCAAACACCGATGTGGGTTATATCTCTAATGCCAGCATGCAAGATGGAAAATAAAGAACATTTAATGAATTCCACGAGGAGAAGAGTGGATGGCTGCGATGCCGGCGCCGGACTATTTTTCTCACTGAGTGCAAAGTGGAAGGACAAACTTCACAATCATGGTGAGTGTTCGCCTCGCTATGCGCGCTTCCACATGACAGCTCCTCGGGTTTATAATGAGGCCCGAGCAGAACCGAGCACCGCCCTCCCCAAAAAAGAAAAATGTCCATCGGCGTCTGTCACTATTGGCTGCTGATTGACGGAGAGCTGTGACGTCACTACCAGCCAGACAGGAGGGGGGCACCTTCTATCATCAATGTCATTTTTTTTCAATTACCAAAAAATACACTATTTATTTAATATTTCAAAAAATACTAACATTTTAACTTTTTTTTTTTTTTTTTTTTACTTTTGAGGAGGATATTTTTTGTCATTAAAAAAGATCATTCCTAGCTAGTATCTGTATGTCTATAACAATAGATTGCAGTGGTGTAGGTAACAGATGACCATTTGTAAAAGTATGACCAAAATATTAGAAAACAGAGTACATACACAAATATACCGTGAGAGTCAAACATCTGGAACTCTTAATTGTGTGCAGTTATGTTATTATTTATTCAGACAAAATGTAAAAGACAAATGTCAGAGAAATATTGCAAGTGTCGACAAGTAAAAGTTATGGTGTGAATGCATGATCAGTAAGAGACGTGGGGAAGAGGTAGGATTCAAGAGAAATACTGCTTCTTCCTACTACTTTTCAGACACGTTGAACTGTGCAAATGTAACCATGTGATGCTCCTTCACGTAACTTGTTATGCACGTCTGAAACAAATAAACATACCCTAGCATACCATCCCAGCTAACAACATAACTAAGTCAATATTGCAGGTTAAGTGATCCAATTGGAGAAATAATCTAAACGGCACAAAAACTAATATTTATTTTTGATATTAGAAGATAATCTTTGAAACCAAAAGGTGGAGAAGTATCAGCAGGGTCATCATGACGACTCCTTATTAAAATTTATTTAAAAAAATTACCCCATTTATTTTAAATGAAAAAAATAGTACAATTTAATTTACAATTTTTACATTTGAGTAAGATTTTTCTTTTAATTAGAAAAAATAACAGCACCACCACAGTAACTATCTATGACAGTATGTGAATGAGTGGCGCAGATCTGCCACGGTGCTTGTTTGTAATATTTTGACCTTCAAAAATTATGACGAGTGACTAAAATATTGGGAAAAAACATATCAATAACAATCATATTGTCAAATACCTGTGTTTATTTAACAGAGCTCAAGTGCAAAACTAATAGATACTTTATTTGTCTCCAAGAGACATGATAACAATAATAATATGATTAGCATAATCTCAAACGTGCATTATTTTTGCTGTTAGAAGAAAAACTAAATGTTGCCTTCAGCTGTGAAGGTTGGGGAACAGAACAAAAAGAGTAGAGCAGTACCAGCAGGGCCAGCAGGGGGGGGTCATGAGGTGCTGAGGTGCATAACAATGTGTGCTGCCAGATCTCCTCACAAGTCATAGAACATACAAGCTAAGTGTGTTGTGGTAGCTGTCATGTTGGATGTACCCACGCTGCGCAGGTGTACTTCACGTTGTGTCCAGCGAGTGCTTATTTACTTCTCCACTTCCCGTTTCTTTCTTTTTGTCTCCAGCAACAACAGAGAGAAGACTGCACTGTGGAAAACACCTGCAGAAATGCTCCGGGAAACAAACGTTACACGTTTAAACACTTTTTCTTCGATTTCTCTCAGGAGATGAAGTATTTATCGTGGCGCATGCTGAAGCTAATGGGCCACATGTCCATGACGAAAAAAATGTCATGCCTTCCTCCCATTAGTCATGAATAAATCAGCCCATTTTTTGTGGAAAAGAAGCAGCGTTGTGTGTTCTTTGGAGTTGGACTGAAGTTGAAATAAGGCCTGTAATCTCCAATCAATGGCTGACAGGCGGAATATAAGGATAAGTATATATATGATAAAAAGAATTCATAAAGAAGAGAAACTTTGACACGGGCTCTATCTATGTGCACACATCTATCAGATAAGTCCACGTAATTAAAAACGCCAGCATCAGCTGGGCGTATGACTTTCAAGAGGAGACGTGTTGCCGTACTTTTGACAATGCAATTAAAGCCTCGTAATCCCCTCCTTTTCTAAATTTGGACAGTTTTGGGGGTACCGGGCGAGGTGGGGGGCGGTAAGATGTACAAGGTTGACAAATGAAAGTTGATATCGTGAGAGGATAGACAGCATGTGCAGCTATTTTATCACCTGAGAATGGATTGTAGTGGATGTGCCGGGGGTGGGCAACCTGCGGCTCATGGGCCAAAATGTTGACCAAAAATGCTCCTCATATTTAATAAAAAGAAACAATGTTACAACTTTCTTACACTATAAGATACATAAATACTCTTAGATGTAAATATATTGGCATGTAATTATTAAAATATGTAATAATTACAAAACACTGAAAAAGTTATGCAATGTATTCATGTTTATTCTTATTTTTTGTAATTTTTTAAAGATTCATTCATATTTCTAGATGTAATATTAAGTATCTCTTTTTATTAAATGTGTAATCATTATTTTTAAATGTTTGCCGCATTAATTAATACTGATATATTCAATGTTTATTATTATTAATATATTAACAATATTAACACTATATATATACTATATATATATATATATATGTGTAAATAAATAACAATATATATTAACAATATTAGTATATTAGCAACATTTCCAGTCTGTAAATGAAGTGTTTTTAATGAGTGACTAGAACATTAGGAACACCTGACTAACCTACAGACAAGCTTTAATGTGACAATGTGTCATTCATGTCATTCATTTGGTGTGGTGCTCTCCCACTGCGCTGTTTGCACCACCCAAGTGGCTAAATAAGGTAAGTAAAACGTTACAAACAGCTCTCAGCACTTCAAAAGGAGTTCTTGGTAAATAAATACATGAACAACTGTAGTCGTAGTCAAAAGAGACAATGTCCCATTCAATATCATAGAAAAGTTTCTCAAAACTTTTGTAAGACTGATAATGGCGTCAAAAATGAAAATTATACAGGTTTCGACTTTCCTCGGCGGCACGTTTCCTGTTTGAAACTGCGCCTCCTCGGTCCTTTGTTTGCTTTGACACGAGCGCCCCAATTAGCATTTTTCAGCCATTAAGTGGAAACAGAAAGGGACAGATTCTTGAAAAAATAAAGAAAAGATCCTCTATTTACTAACACAACCAACACGACTTTTTCTGCATGCCGATTACAGCCAGGACTCAACTTTTCCTATTAAGTGTCAAATTAGAGCATCCTAATCTTCCACCGTTCCGCAAATGTGAAATTGCACAGCAGATCCCTCCTTGCAGGCTTTTTTTTTCCTTCTAAAGATGTCACCGCCGCTCTTAAAAGTGTCCCTTCTTGACATTAAAAGGAGCATGCGCGTGGTTGTAGGCGTATATTTATGAATAGGAACCTTTAATTAGGGCCTGTGTTTCCTGCGCAGTCACATTGAGGGATGGTCCTGGGCGACATTCATTAATGATAATCACCAAAAGAGCGATGGCACAGCTACAGGCCACGTCTCGGGGGAGCCCCCGCACTTGAAAAGAAGAATTAAATTACACACGGGGACTCTTTAATTGCCAGACAAAAAAAAGGAAGGCGGGGGGGTTGGATATATAGCCATGGTTGTTAAATATGCTCGTTATGGGTTCAAGGATTTGTCTGAGGGGGCTCTCATCCTTAAACGCCTCGCCCAAAGACAGAACGGAGGACTTCTTTTTTTTTTTTTCCATGATAAAAGAAGATGAAACAGAACCTCTCATTCCAATGCCCCGAGTGTCACACGGTTGGGAAGTTGACCGACATTCTCAGAATGTTGCGCCAAATTGGGACTTTGAACAGACATCACTCATGACATCGTCAACGCATGCTAACAAATGTAGCGTGATTTCATGTTTTTATTAACTTCTTAAGAAGTCAAAGTTTTACGTTACGTCTTTGTCATGTGAGAGAAATTTTCCGTGTTATTGTCAACACCGGCTAACTTCTTTTTACGCTTGTATGATAAGCACGGAAAAAATGAGCACAAAACTGCAAATGTTGCATGAAGCACATTACCATTACCATTACCACATTACCTGGGTACCACAAGCTACCCAGCATGCAATATAGGCAATATATATTTTAGCATGGGTGTTGTGCGTTTATTGTTTATTTGTATGCCCACATGGTGCAGTAGCTGGGTTACATAGTGTGTCATGTGTGTGTTGACATGTTGTGTTGTTTCTAACACTTTCCTGTGCGACCTTAGCAAGACATGTTGACAGCTATGGTTGTAAAAAAAAAAAGTAATTTGGAAATGCCCCGGTGGGGTGGATTAAGGCCCGCACTGTGCCCATCCCAAGTTCCCAATAAGTAAATTGGAGGCTAACTAGTTAGCTTGGTGGAATGCTGTGCTTAAAGCAGCGTCCGTTTGTGTCCCTGCGGTGATCCCATAGCCTGTGCATTACAGTTGTACAATGTGTTGTAAACAAAGAATAGGAGTGAAATGGTGACTATAGGGGTGTTATTTCATGTCTAGCGGGCTGTAATAAAAAAAACTAGTTGAATCCTACTTTGTGGAAATTCACTTATCGCAATCGGGTCTGGAACCAATTTACCGCGATAAACGAGGGATTACAGTATAGTGCAACCGCTCAAATGTCCTTTCACATGGGTTTAGAAAATTGGGAGACCAAAAAAAAAAAAAAAAATTGAGCGAAAGATGGCTGATTACATTCGACATTTGTCACTTGACGACTCTTTTGACATTTTTCACCGACGCCCGACATCGGACTGATTAAACGGCAAATTAACTGATAATGAAAATAATTGTCAGATGCGGCAGTGGTGATTAACATTTTCTCCCCCCCAAAAAAGTTTACGTGCATGCACGCTACACACACACACACACACACACACACACACACACACACACACACAGCCCTGACCTAATTCCTCAGCCTCCCTCCACTAATTAATCACAGCTGACTGGACATGGTGACAAGGTTAGCCAGGTGACTTTTTCTACATTTCTCAATCTTTTCTCCTCTCCTTAATTCCACCTCCTAAGTTGGCCTACATCTATTTTTACCTGCTACGAGAAGAAGGCGGGTTAGGGGGCGGGGTCACGCCGCTCCATTAATCAGAAAGAATGACACGGGTGTCGTCCGTGACAACCACGTCCGCAGCGCCGCCTCCTCCTCCTCAACTTTAGCGACGGGGAGTGTCGGGACTGCTGCTGAGCCAACTTTATTAATCAAGCACTCCCCCATTAATTGTTAGCGGGTGTCAGCCATAAATTCCTCATTTGGATTTTTTAATAATCTCGGAGGCGGACTGCTAACAATCTGGCTGCTGATTGGAGTTTTATTGAAGGCGAGCGGGAGGGGAGAGGAAGATGATGGAGACGCTGACACAAATAGCTTCCCGACCGTCCCTGGTCTTGTGACAGTTATGAAATACAATTACTGCTGCTTACGGATTCACCAAGCGCACCCCTGCCTTGCAAAAGGGCGGTGCCAGGAGGAAGGGGGAGGGTTGGGTATCTACAGTACACCATTTGTCACAATTCATGTAAAGTCAAGGTATTATTTCATTTAATTATTACGTGTGCTGTTAGAATTTAATTTAATTATTATATGTGCTAAAAAGAGTCATTCCAATGTTATTGTCAGGTTTGATGCTTGAGACACATCACACTAAATGTACGCTACGATGACGTTACAGTATTGATTGATGAGAATTCATTTCTCAACATTTTTTTGGGCCATTTCCTGGTTCTCTCATCAAATCTTTGCCGTTACGCAATCGGAATTTTGCATTTAGCATTTCTGGAGTTGAAAAGCGGTTAACTTCTTTTTACGCTTGAAGAAAAAAAGCCTTTTCTGCATGTGGCGCCCCCGCTTGCACACCCCACTCGTCCATCTCGGGTGCACTGCGTTAAAGCACGCATCATTAAGTCGTCATGCGGCCAGCGTGCCTTGAAATGCAACACCCGTTGCTTTGCATTAGGGTCAATAATGGCCGTTAATCTACTTCCTGGAGGGGGACTGTCACAACACACACCAAAAAAAAACCACAAAACAAACTGATTTCAATCAGTTGGCGTCTAATTGCGAGTGGAGCCTATATGCGGCTTGACAGTGCGCATAAAATTAGCATAGCTTTGCATATTGGCCCACCATTAGTGTTGCTTTCAATGGCAGCTACTACATCCTGGATGTTGGTGCATCTGCATTGTTGTCTTAAAAGGAACAACGGCACGCAATGGCCACCCAACAGTAAACATTGGACACATGGGGTCGTGTTTCGCCATGATTTTGTGTAGTGCAGGGGTGCCCAAACATTTTCCAGCGAGAGAAACATCATGTATGTACAAGTCAGAGGATGCGTGGGCCATTCTGATATGTTTCAGTTTGCAAAAAGGCTAAAAAAAAAAATGCCTTTTTATATGTATTTAAAGACAAAAGTTTGTGTTAGCTTTGTGTTATAGGTGACACAGATTATTATTATTATTATTATTTAATTTATAGAATGTGTTTTTTGAGCATGAACCAATTTGATGTCTTTAGTTTTTTTGAAGACATTTTGGACAACAGCGTTTTCCAACTTTGAGGGAACACTTTGGAAAAGGTCCCGCCCACAGAAATTGGAGCATGAGTAATAGTGGCTGACAGATTATCGGCTGGTCTGATATTTGGAATATTGAATATCAGTATCGGCCTTTATTTAAATCCGATGGGCCGATATCAAGAAATCTGGGTTATTTCGGCTCAGATGCAACTGTGTCTCTCTCTCTCTCTCTCTCCTTCCAGCATGGCTCCACCCACGGCGCCGTCTGATTGGTTAAGCAAGCCACAGCATGCGTTAGTGGCAGAGCTAATATGAAGCTCACACACACGCACACGCACACGCACGCGCACGCACAAGCACACACGGCAGAGAGTACATTTTCTTGTGTGGACAACTGAGAACAAACACACGTCAAGGTAAATGCAAAAGGTAAAACTCTCTCAAAATGGTAATGAACATCACACAACTACTGCTAACGTTACAGTGAGCAGCAGAATAACGCAAGAGCCGAGTAAACATTAGCGGCAGCTCTGCTAGCTCGTAGTACTTCCCGACGTGTCTGTGAATTACTTGAAAGAAGGCTGCTGATAATGTCAACAGTAGTAAAGGCATGTGTGTGATGGAGAGAGAGTGCGTAAAGAACTCAATTCACTTGTTTCGTTGGAGGGAAGCACGCCAAGGTGGAGGCTGGTTAGCTTACCATAACATTAGTTGGTAGACTATGTGTTAGCAATGGGAAGAATGTATGTCATGTGGAGAATAGTGTGTGTTTGTGTGAAAGTCACATGAAAAACTCACGTCTACTACAATAACATAACACCCAAGCGGCAGCTTTGCTAGCTCGTAATACCACCCAATATGTCTGTGAACGACTTGAAACAATGCTGTTGCTGATATCAACGTGGAAACTGTAGAAGCCTGTGTGTGTGTGGTTGTGAGAGAGTAAGACATTCAATTCAGTCTTGCTTTGTTGCAGGGAAGAAGGCTAAGATGAAGGCTGACCAGCATTTAGCATAACATTAGCTTGCCTGCTCTAAACATCCTGCATAAAGTATATAAATGTTACTTTATTTTCTGTGGAAATATTTTAGGGAGCTATTTATTTCAGTTTGTATTCAACTTCTAAGAGATGCTTCTGAGTCTAGGAACTCCATGCTCTTCTGGAGCTATTTTTCTATTTGTTTGGCTAAGTAAACATGCAAGTGTTTGGAACATTTTGACACTTTTTGTGCAAATGAATATTGGCTCCAGATATCAGTTATCGGCCTCCTCAACTACTTATAATCGGTTCTGGTATCGCACCTGAAAAACCCATATCTGTCGATCTCTAATGAGTAACATCCGACCGGAGGATTGGACCAAAATGCCAACTAAATCTTAGAGGTTCTTACAAAAGTGTGGAAGCCCCAAAGGAAGTCCATATTTTCACTTCCTGTCTGTGTCATGGGCACGTGTCCAAATCGTTTTGATCGTATAGTGCACTTCCAAAGTGGTTTTAGGAGCATTTTTAGGTAAATATAGTCGAAAAAGCTTGTGTAAAAACATGCTCCACTCATTGTAAGTGTTATACAGGCCCACCCACGCTGCCCCCCTCTGGTGGTCAAGGATGCCGGCGTGAGAGGCTGCCATCCATCAGCAGCGCTGTTGTAATGGAAGCAGCCATGACAGTGATGATCAGCACCGCAAACAACGCACCATAAACATCCTGTCACATGTGGTCGAGGGGAGGGGGTGGGGTGTGAGAAATGTTAGGAGCACAAAGGCGCACAAATTGGCAGGTCTTTTCATGACAAGTCCTATTTCACAGAGAAGACATCAACGTGGAGGGAATGCTCCTCAAAAACAGCAATAGTGTGCACGCACTGCACAGGGAAAAGCAATTAGAGAAAAGGATTTGGGGAGGAATAGATACAGTACGTGCACTCTATGGCTGGAGGGTTTTGTCACTAAAATGCACACACACATACTGTATATCCAGTGGTTTAATTGGGTACCATTTACAATATTTTTCTGTTTATGTTGAGAACAGACATGATCCAATTAGTGCTACAAAAAAAACCTGCACAACACTTGAAACTGACTCCGTTTCTTCGAGTGTGTGTGTGTGTGTGTGTGTGGGAGAGAGTGCTGCACACTGTATGGATCTGTATTTGTGCATTGGGGTGTGTGTGTTTTTGTAGCACGCATGTGTACATCTGTCTGCCTTCATGTGTCGGTGGCTGTGCACGTTCGTGTGTACCTGCGTGTGCACGTACGGCACTACTCAAAAGCTGAGACACACCTTCTCATCCTACAGTACGACAATTTGTGCGTGTCCACACTTTTGACTAATACGTGTGTCTGCTCCCTTAACTGTGTGAGTTTGTGCTTGTGTGTTTGTGCACATGTACAGTAGATGTGTGCTACTAGTGTGTGTCTGTCTACCTGTGCACTTTTGTGTGCGCTTCTCACTATGTATGTACCTATGAGTGAGTGCATCTATACATCTACAAATATACAGTGTGTGTGTGTGTGTGTGTGTGTGTGTGTGTGTCTGTATTAGTGTGTAGGTGTGTGTGTGTGTGGACAACTACTGTATTTATGGATGTGTGTGCATGTGTGCACCTGTGTGCGTACCTACATGTGTATATGTACATGTACCATACCTGTATGTATCTGTGCACCTGTGTGTGTTTGTATGTTTGCACACCTGTCTGCATTAGCATGCATGTCAGTGTGTGTGTGTGTGTGTGTGTGTGTGTGTGTGTGTGTGTGTGTGCGCGCGCTGTGGATATGTACATATGCAGCGCCTGTATGTCTGCACCTGTATTTGTATGTGTGTGCACCTAAACATGTATGAGTGAGCACCTGCATGCATGCACCTGTGTGTACTTGTGTGTGTGTACCACATGTGTATATGCACATACTGTATACAGAGCCTGTATGCTTGCACCTACGTGTATATACTGTATATACAGTATGTGTGTGTGCACACCTAAACGTGTATGTGTGCACCTATCTGCACACCGCGTGTAGGTATATGTGCACCGGTGTGTGTTTGTCATTTGTGTGTGTGTGTGTGTGTTGAGCTGTCTGTACATAGTGTATCTACAAGTGTGTGTGCGTGCTATATGTCAGTGCGTGTGTGTGTTTTGCAAGTGTGTGTGTGTATAAGGGAGGTTACAAACTAATGAAAGCACCGTGTGTGTGTGTGTGTGTGTGTGTGTGCTGTTATGATTTTGCTTGTTTTCTCCTGTGAGCTGTGTTGCATTCAAGCGCTCTTCAGGCTCATCTCTTACAAGAGGACAAACGTGTTGGGCACAGAGTAAACTATCATTTCATCATGTTGTTGTTTTGGCTGCTCTGCTCTTCAAATATGAACACTTGCATCATCGTCACGTCTGCTGCCAATTGTCGTCAGGAATGAAAGCAGTAATTGGTTGAGATTTGGATGATTTCGATACGCGAGCGCACATCTAAGTAAAAACAAAACAAAAAACCCCCGACGTTATCCTGTCCAATCAGTCCAAATTGAAAGCGTCATGAAGAAGTGTCTTAAAGTGTCTTCTGTTGAGTGCACATGACATCTCGCTCATTGCGCTGCCGGCTACATGACTGATGTGTTCAAGCGCCACGGTCCGTCCGTTTTTTTACTTTGACGCATTTGAAGGCTCGCCGCCGTTTGAAGTTTCCAATGGTGGCGTGCCAGCCGACGTTGCGCTTAGCGAGATAAGTCGTTTGACACGCGCACATCACAGCCCGCAAATCTTTCGTCTGGCTGCCTGGAGTGTCCGCGCCGGGCGCCTCTTCAACAACACTTTTCAACTGTCACAACTGACTGTCAGCGCACCCGTTGACGCTCGCTCGCATTCTGAGAGCTGTCATATCCGCACAAAAATTCACCAAGACCAAAAATAGACTTAAATTGATCTTTAAAAAATAATTTGCTATTTAAGAAGCGGCGTTTTAGCGAGGGTTTTTGTTGATTAGAGTAATTAGATTAACTTGTTATCCTCTGGAGTGAAGCGTGGTTTGAAGCACGTGTCATTGAACACAACATGACAGCTGTTAAGGTTGACAGAACAGCAACTGATGGGGAGAATATGCCTGGTGAGGCTGGAGGGGGCGGGATCAGCACTGCAAACAGTAGTTAACGTTATTGTATAGTATAGTTTCTCTTTTTTTGGCTGCCATTTGTACACACAAATCAAAAAGCCCTGTTTACATGTGGACGAAAGGCTACAAAACATTCAGTGTCTGTGTACTTGTGTGTGGACACGGCCTGAAAACTAGGGACACAGGCCGAAACGGCACCGATGCCAACATAAACGGGAGTAAATGGACCGAAAAAATGTTGGTGATAAAAAAAAAGCAGACTCAGCCGCCTGCAACAAGTGCTTGAAGGTGATATTGCGCAAGTAACGTCGATAAGGCGCACACAGAGCCTGACGGCCCTTTTAAACTTCATTGCTGACCTTAACACACCAACAGCGGTGCTGGATTCAGTCACTGCTTTCACCAACAGCGGCACTCTGAACAGCAACATGGCAACACAAGCAGGACGCAGGGACGTTGTGCAAGTTGGAGATGTTGGAAACTGAGCACTGCTGTTGTTGACGTGTTATGGTGTGAATAAAGTTTTTTTTTTAAAGCGTCAGACTCTGAGACTGTACAGGGACGCTACAGTAATAACGCACCACACGTCACATTTGTAATACTAACTAATTGGATTACAGTCGTTCCTTGTTTATGGCGGTTAACTGCTTCCAGACTCGACTGCGATAAGTGATTGCAGGATTTAATATTAATAAATGGAATATTTTTGTAGAAAACCTGTTTGCAATCTTCGTTTTTTCACATTATCAGAGCTCTCCAGACATGAACTAACACCCCTAGAGTCACCTTGACATTTGTATTACGCAATACAGTAGACATGCTCAGAGAAAATAAGACATATTAGACATAAAAAAGATTACAGACTCACAGGGTAGCGTTTCCTGTTGCTTCTTTCTGGACAGCGTACTTCCTGCGGTGGCTAGGCCAACTTAGTAGCGGGCAGACTGGAGGAGGACAGGAAGTGACAGCAGGAGGAAGAGGAGGACGATTACGATGACAATATTGACATCATCATAAAGAAGAGATATAGATGATATCGATATCTTTGATGATGCTAATACCTATATTGACGATGATGATATCAATAAATTGATATGACATTGATGATGACGATATGAATGATGATTATGACAATATTGATATCATCAATGACAATGATATCAATATGATATTGGTATTATATTGATGATGATGCTGATGATTAAAATTACAATATTGATATCATCATCAATGATTCTGAATCTTCTTCTTCTGACCCGATGAGACACACCAAGATACTTTTGACGGATACTTTCCCCAGGTATCATCGATGATACCCACAGCTCATTTTTTATTGGCCCTAAATAAGATGAATTCTATATGACGATGATCATTAATGATCAATGATGATGACAATATTGACGTCATCATCATCATCATCAATATAATATCATTATGATACAGCAGGATGCTTTCTAATGTGGACGCTGTTGAGTTTTGGTTGTGTTCCATTGATGCCATTCAAACAAATGTTGACTGACAACGATGTTTTGCGACAGCTGTGAAGATCTCCCGAGCTCAGCGAATCCCGCCACGTCTTCAGCGGCGTCAGCTGAAATATCGACGGCGGACGGATGTGGGCGTGCCGCATCAGCACGCTAACGTCAGCATATTCCTATACGTGTGTCCTAATGGCGACCAAATAAACAGGAGAAGTGTGAAGCTGATGAGGACGTTGGGCCTGAGAGCTACACTATGAGGGCAAAAGTATTGGGACACCTCCAGGACGTTAATCGAGATGAACATTTACTGGGATGATAATGTCCCCTTTCTACAGAGCTTTTTCTTTGGAGAAAAAAGTCACAAGTTGGAAAATAGACAACACTTTTGTGACAGTGTGTAGGGTGGCGACCTTACCAGGCTGATGCTTGTCATGGGGGGTGGGGGATGATGGGCGCTGCCCCAGGCTGGGGACGTCCTGCACTGCCCGGTGGACTTCATCAAGGCAGCCTCCTTCCTCCTCTTCCTTCCAGCACCAGGAAGGTCACACACGTGGAAAATATGCACATTTTAAGCACACGTCTTTGAATAATAACTTGATTACATGAATTTGAACAAGAGCTGTCGACAATTAGATGCATCGCTGTTGTATTTTGACCTAAACATCATCATGCACGGGTGTTATAAATAGCTTATACACTCACTGGACACTCCATTAGGTACACCTATTCTGAAAGCGTGGGTGAACGCCAACATTTTATTGTGAAATACGCACACTCATTCAGTGCCGCAGCAGCAGATGAATAACCTTTTATTGGCTAAAATATATGGAAAAACATGCAAATCATCAAAGCGGCATTAAACAATATTATTGACCTTTTGATGTCCACCTTTCTTTCTTGCTTTTTTTTTTTAAGCTTGCCCACATAGCCCCCCCTCATTAACATACACCGCCGCTCTTAATAAATTATCATATGCACCGCATTATAAAAGAATTAGGCACAACTCAACACTTTTTACGAGCCCATAAAAAGGTGAAGGCCATGCATATTAAGGTGTTCATGCGGCGTGAACTTTGGAGCTGCGCTACCATTAAGGAAGCGCAGTTGCAGAATTAATTCCTGATGCGGGGAGACTGCGCTCCGTTTTCAATGTTAGAATTTATTTTATTATCACCAGGTGACAGGATGAAAAGTTCACATTGTGTTCAAAAAATGACTTTAAATAAAGCTCACCTTCGTGTGCACAGTGGTGCTGGGGGGTGGGTGTGGGGGACACACATTCAGCTCTAGGGGGCGGGCACGCTGTCTGTTTACAGAAAATACAAAATAATGAAATCATCTGGTTAAGTGACATGTGTGACATCCTCTGCACGCATCATTTTTGCTCCATTTCACGTGTTAATTGCTTTCTGGGACACTTTTTACCTGCTAATGTCACACGTGTTTGTCTTTGAAGCATCATCGACACCAGCGGGTGTCCAAACCTTTTCCAGCGAGGGCCACATAGTGAAAAATGAAAGGATGCGACTTTGCACTTTGGTATTTTGTAAAGCAACACACGTAGATATGCTAAGAAGTTTGAGATATTTCAAGAAAAAACTGCATCTGAGCTTTGTGATATGCAAAACTTCGTTTTGGCTCTTTTTCTTCGCAGACTCGCAGTTTCGCAGATTTGTTACAGTGCAATTTTAGTGCTTTTCTTTTTTTCCCCACGTATGAACGCTGTTATAGGCCGAGCCTGGCCCTTTAAGAAGAATTGCATTGTGGGAAGTTGAGTGTCTCTCTTTCCACTCTTGTCTTCTGCGTCCTGATTGGCTGTAGACCATTGCCAATCAACCTCCTTAGTGCCGTCCTGCCGTGACTCCTGTGTCATCGCTAGCTTACTTGCTTGCTAGCTTGCAGTCTTTGTATGTCTGCAAGTTTCTCCCCGACAAAACCCACAATGTCGACGAAACGTTCTTCACCCAAAAGGCAGAGGAGGATGCTAACCATCGCACAAAAGGTTGGACCTCTGGACGTGCAGAAGTTACACGGCCGTAAGGCGCCATTACGTAATAAATTAATCTTTGGTTCGAGGAGAAGGACTGCAACAATATGTTTTAACAAGGATACAAAAACGCTGCAGTGCAGCGGAACGGCACCAGGACGAAAGGGCACGGCCAGAGGAGTGAAATACGCGTGAGTCACTTGAAGGGATAGTTGTGATTTTTTGACATGAAGTTATATGACATCCCGCTCGCATCTACTTCCGCGACGGAGCACCGCAGCCATCTTGTTTACGTGTGTGTTCCACAGCAGACGAAGACACGAGCATCTTCGTCACATATACACAAATGGACAGGCGACAGTGAGCAGGGATAAGGCGGGGGACAAATATAACAGAGCGATTTGTGAGGTCTGATTTGTTCGAGAAGGCGGTTTTGTGACGCAAATGCATTTTATCTTTTGAACGCATTCTGTTTTCAGAAGCCAAACTCCTTACTTGTGAAACCCCAGCGACTACCTGGAACGACATTCTTCATCAAATCCGACCAAAACTGGATTTAGGAGGCCCAGTGGGGGGGTGAGTCGCTGTTGGTGGACCACACTGTTGATGGGGATGTCATACAACTTTATGTCAAAAAATCCCAAACATCCCTTTAATCATTTCTTGTGTCCCAACCTTGCAGGTTGATCATTAAAATTCCAATGAAGGTTTGAACTTTGAGTGTTTAAACAGAGTAATGTGAGAAAATGTTAATGCTTGTCTGAGAAAAGTGTACTTAAACTTTCTCCTGAAATAATCTCTGTAACGGAAAATTATGACTTTATTCCTATAATATAACTTTCCCTTAACTTCATTTTCCAAGAATTACAACTTTATTTTGTTTGTTTCTCATAATATTCCAACTTTAAAAAAAATCTTTTTTTTTCTTTAACACTTTGCTTAATACTTACTATACTTAATACTAATAATACTTACTTTAATACTCTGGTTTCTCCCACATTCCAAAACCATGCATGTTAGGTTAACTGGCGACTGTATGAATGGTGGTTTGTCTATATGTGCCCTGCCATTGGCTGGCCACCAGTCCAGGGTGTACACCGCCTTTCTCCCAAAGTCAGCTGGGATAGGCTCCAGAATACCCCCGCAACCCCAATGAGGATTAAGCATCAGAGAAAATGGATGGATGGATGATTTCTGGAAAAGCGTGATATAGTGAGGCAGCGATAATCGAACCGCAACATTGCGAGGGATGAGTGGATTTATTCTAATCTTGGTTATTAAGGTTATTTACTGTCTGGATGGCTGTCTGTGCAGGTTGCTAACAAGTAGTGATTCCACTTTGGCGCCAAGACACAATTTAGCTCAAATTGCACAAGACTGACGGAATTCTTAACTCCAGTAATTGGTTTATCATGCCCCCTCCCTACCGTTATTGTACTCTATCCAGGTGATGCATGGGCAATGTACAAAACCAATAGCTAGTGCTGACACACACACACACACACACACACACACACACACACAGACAGACGATAAAAGAGAATAAGCTGTCAGCAGCCTTGCGTGTGCCCGTCCCCTATATTCCTCACATTAGTAGAGACTGAGGGAACAATGTGTCTGCTGTGGCAGGTGGCCATAGTTCATAATGTGCTGATGCTGACCAAGTGTCACTTTGATCCATGGCACTGGTGGGAGGGGGTGGGGGGGACGGCACCACAGCTCCTGCATGCTAAAGCGAGCGAGCGTTAGACGTGATACAGTCTGAAGATGTTGCACCTGGCTACTTGGTTGTTTGTCTTAAAGGACCTTCTGCTCTTCGCACATGTCCGCAAATACTTCATTACATCTTCTCATAGGGCAACACTAAACAAGGGACACTTTGATGCAAAGTAAAGTAGTCTGTGTACAGCTTGGATAACAGTGTAAACGTACCGTTTCCTCTAAACAAAACTCAACCCACAACCACTCACGTCTAAATCGCCAGCAACACAAGTGAGTACACGCCTAACTTACACTGTCCTAAATGGGCCCAATTAGCCACACATTAGTTTAAAGAGGTGTGAATGGGGAGCAGGTGTGTTAAATTTGGTGTTATCGCTCTCCCACGCTCTCATACTGGTCACTGGAAGTTCAACATGGCACCTCATGGCAAAGAACTGTCGGAGGTTGTGAAAACAAGGAAACGTTGCTCTGCATAAAGACGTTACAGGCTATAAGAAGACTGCCAACACCCTGAAACTGAACTGCAGCACGGTGGCCAGGACTACACAGAGCTTTAGCACCAAGTCAGATGTTTTGCTTGATGGCGGACATGTTTTTTGACCAATCTTGCTGAAATTTTACACACGTGCTTCTTAGTCCCCCATAAAGGTGCACCGTGATTCGCACGGGAAGTGCCGCTCTAACCGCTGGTTGATAACAGGGACCTTACAAACTACTAAACATGTTGAAAGGGCATGCTAGTGCAGCTGTGTGCACGAGTCAGGCTGGATGAGTATATTTTGACTGTGTTGTGTGTTACTGCTTTAACGTAAGGAACATTTTACATTTCCCACTGATGACGTGCAGGGTCGAAAAAAGACGAGAGGCCATTCTCAACACACACAACACATTCCGGCTTTCAAAATAAGATCGCCCTTTGTCACATTTGTCATTGTTGTAATTGTGTAAACAAAATAAGGGTGTCATTGAAATATCTCACATTAATAACGCGATTGGAATGTCAGTGACTCCATCTTTATTACAGCTTGTTGAAGATTTTGTAGCAAAATGTGCTGAAGCTGACATCCCATTAGAAACGTTAGCTAGGCTGCTGTATACTGGGCAAAAGGGGCCAATGATGTATTGCATCAATAAGGAAGGATTTTTGCATTTTATTCACTAACCCAAACAGCACACACTCTATGCTGGTAAAACAAGGGGAAAAGGAAAAAAACTGAATTCTAAAAAATGAAAAGAGAAAACGGAATTTGGGAAAACATAAAACGGATTTGATAAGGCCCTAAGAGAATTTGTTAAAAAAAAAAAATCTTATTCTCAATCACACCACCAATTGATCTATAGACATTACACTACCTAGAAGTATTTTGCAGGTCCATTTTTTCCAATTTGATCTTTTAATGGATCTTTTATTGGATTAGGGACCTGACTCACAGATGTTTGTTACAAAAGCCAAAAAATATTGTTGGTCACTTCAAAAAGTCACTTCAGCAATACTTTGATTGCATTATGTTTAATGCTTTCAAGGGCTGTTTTCATAAGCATATTGTTTGTTTGTAACAAAAGCTCATTATCATTATTATTTCATTATTATTCAAACAAACAAACAACAAAAAAAAAAGATTGGCACCGGATCAGATCAGATCAGCAAGACAAGAAAAAAAAAAATCGGCTCAGAAGCCAAAAAAATGTGGCGGGCCGAATCTGGCGCCTGGGCTTGGAGTTTGACAGCTGTAGGCTAAGCATTCTAAAGTTTCAGTGGGTGTTTTGTCGAGCTGTGTGAGAAAAGATATGGTGTTTAGTAACAGCGCCACCGTGTGGGGTAGTAGTTTGAAAAACAACAGCACAGGCAACACAGTAGGTGTGCATGTTTTAACACATTTTTCACCCTTTTGTGTGCAGCGGTTCAGGAGTAGAAACAAATACAGTCATGTGACTTTTCCTTGCTTGAACTTGAAAGGAAAACTGCTCTTTTTAAACATTTTCGCCCATCATCCACAATCTTTGAGACATGAACACACGTCTTTCTATTTTCTGTGCATTCTAAAGTTATAAAAACAGATAAAAAAAGAATGCACGTAATGGGCCGCACCTAAAAAGCCTTCTGAAAAAAACCTCCAAAAAGCGCCAACAACGCTCCATTTACTACTTAATGTGACCTGCATAATAACCAAGCTACAGCCACATTGTTATTGTAGCAGCTAGCACCAAAGAAGTTACTGGCGTAGTGACACCTGGCCACATCACACGGGCTAGCATTGTGAAATCAATGCACCCAGGAAAGAAGTTCTGCTAATGCTTAAATGATCAAAATACGGCAAAATAGTGTAAGTGATACATGTTATCGTGAATGTGCCTCATGAATGTTACTGCAAGCTCACAACATGGATATAACACCATAAAACCTTGTTGGGGGTGTTTTAATAGCGGGCTTTCTACGCTGAATAGGCATGTCCCCTTAGCTGCCTCTTTTTAGCTGTTTTTATATCTTTAGAATGCACAGAAAAGAGAAAGACGTGTGTTGATGTCTCACGTAAGGATTGTGGCTGATGGGCAAAATTAAAAATAAAGTGCACTTTTCCTTGAAGGGATTAATTCAGTGTCAAAGCAAGCAAGAGTGATTTTTGTAGGCGCAGTTAAGGTCAAAGGTCTGGCATCTGTGAGATTTAAAAAAATAAATATTTCTTATTTTTGTGTGTGATGGATGCGTAGGTTTAGAAGGAGCGGCGCACTGCAAGTCTGCATTGCCGACACGAATAAAGTCAAGTTTGCAGGAATGCAGCAATCTGTACGTAGTTGTTTACACACACACACGCACACACTCCTCCAGGCAGGTTGTGCATTCGACGGTGAACATGATCAAAGCAACAAAGCAGCAGCGGCGGCGGCGGAGACGCGCTCCGACATCCGTCCGAGGATGGCGCTCGGCATCATTTCCATATTCAACAACAATCTGTCACGTCCGCAAACACGCGCCTTAGCTCCTTGTTTGAAACGTGTATGCATTGTGACACCGTGACAACATACTCATGTCACCTAAACAATGCATGTGATACAACAGCGTGTCGGCGGATTTATGAAGATGTTCGGCTCAATGAAGTCAACAGCTTTAAAAGGAGGCGGGAGGAAAAATCGTTGTTGTTTGTCAATGAAACGTCGCTAAGCATCATTGTTTGTTTATTCAAACATGACGTGCTCACGTGATGCGCCGGCGCAGGGCTTCCCGCTGAATTTCTGCACTGGAAAGCTAAGACATTTGGACCTGACTGTGAGGCAGACATGCTAACCACACGGCCACCCGCGGCCCTAAAATGTAAATAATTTGGTAACTTAAATAGAAAGTGGTTTGATGGCGCTATCTGCAGCTGTGGATCCAGCAGGAAGACGCTTTGACAAGACGTGTTATGTAGCTACACCATTTGTAAGTACGACACAAACACATTATGTACAGTATACCGTATGTATCTAATCCAGGGGTGGGCAAACTTTTTGACTCGCGGGCCGCACTGAGTTAAAAAACTTGGCTGGGGGGCCAGACTATATATTTGATACATGCACACTATTTTACGCTTATAATTCTGACAGTCCACCTGGAATTACAGTGTCATACAATCTGCTATATGTGCTTGTGTCCTTTTTTCAGGAGCACTTTAACCATCAGATCACATCAAACAACAATTGAATTAAAAAAAGTTTCTACTGAATTAAGGATGTGATACACAATGTGAACTATGAACGCTGAAACACTGACTATTAAAAAATATGTGAACGTCCCTTTTTTTTTTTCAAGACAGTGCAGTGGGTAGGTTAAATTGTGTGTCACATATTTTTTGACTTTGGCACCGTGGGTGAGGTAGTTGTTTGGATTGCTGCATTTGAAAAGCTATTTAAACCATCAAAAGGTTGTCTCAGATTGACTGACTCTGAGTACTTGCAAGTCAGCTTGTATGTTTAAGGTTTAAATACTTTGGAAGCAACTGGCGGGCCGGGTTCAAACGCTTGGTGGGCCACATGTGGTCCCCGGGCCGTAGTTTGCCCACCCCTGCTCTAATCCTTTCCTAATGTGTGAAACTGAGTTGAAAATGTGTTGAATAACTTTGAGAGGTATACCATGGTGTCTCAAACCGCCGCTGGAGGTAAAACAAATTAAAATGCAATATACTGGAGAGTAGCTGGGAGTGTTTCCGGCTTCCCAGCATGCCTTGCGGCCTACAGCATGCCTAGTTTTGTAAAAAGGTGCTAAAGTTAGGTATTAGTTGTGTATTATTCCCCATAGTAGTCGTAGCTGTCCTTTGTGTGTTTATTTACAGTATCTGTTGTAGCAAGTGTTCTGTCTTGTGGCCCCCCCTGTTTATTTCACCGTGTTACAAGCTGACTGCAGTTTCAGCTATTTTTTAAAAATTGGTTTTATTTATTTATTTATTAGGCGATTGCCTGCCCAAATTAAGACCACCTTATAAAGAAAGATAAAAATAAGATACTTCTTTTTCCGGGAAGAGGGCGTTGACACTTGCCCAAATGAACCGTACCAGAGCTCCTTTTGAGTGTGAACGCAGCCTTACAGTACGTTAGAGAGAATGCTGGCACTCCACAACAGCGTTAGCCCTCCCCCTCCTCGTCGCTCACTTGTGGTGCGATTTATTGCGGCAGGAGGAAGAGAAAGCTCCCAGCGCGAGGCGATCTGTCATCTCAACATTATCAGCCAAACACACCGCCTTCCATATTGTGCTACAAGGGCTGGGGGGCAAATTGCTATTTTTATGGGACATGATAAAGGAAATGCTTCCTTATGTTCACATTTTTTACCGCCCCTGATGTTGGAGCGGGACACGGCGTGATTCACAACGCTGGAAGACACTTTGCACCCTGTGATGCTCGCTGCAGAGGAAGAGTACAAACACAGACGTGACTGCAGATGTTCTCATGGAAAAATGACGTCTTCATTTACAGCAATGACGCAATTTTTAATGGCACTCGGTAGGAGGCAGACCTCCACCACGGCCAAAACCAAATCTTACCTGTCTTTATTTTTTATTTCAATGCAGCATTCAGGTACAAATTAAGGAAAATATTGGATCAAGGCAGCCATACCGTAAAAAGGAACACGAAAAGTTGGAGAAATACCGAGGGCCGAAGGAAGGACTGTTGGCTTCACACGTAGTGATCGGGGCACTGGGGGCAGACCCTCCCAAGCAGGGTGGATGGCTCCCAGCAAATACCAGGAATAACTTCTGACATATCTGCCCCAATAATGGGAAGAGCTAAGATCCAGCACAGGACCCTCAAGCTCCCAGGCCTCTGGTAGAGGACCCGAGCTTGGAGGAGATACCGACCACACACACACGCATCCTTGTGTGTGTGTGTGTGTGTGTGCATTGCTAATTTCTCTCAAAGGTGTAATCTGTTAATAAATTTCATTTATCATAATTTTTAAAATGTACAATTATGTTTACTTATTTTTGGTCATTAATTTACAATTGTTAATGTTTTTATTATATTTGATCATTTACAATGAAAAATGATCTACAAAAATGTTTATTTTTATATGCATTTTGGTCATTAATAAACCACCATTATGTTTATTTTTGTATTATTTTTGGTCTATAATTTACAATCATTATTATTTTTGGTCATTCAATTCTTTTTTAGATGCATTTTGGTCATTAATTTGTCACCATTATGTTTATTATTGTATTATTTTTGTTCATTAATTGACAAGGATTATGCTTATATATTTTTGAAATTATTTTGGTAATTAGCTTACAATTCTGTTTATTTTTGTATTATCTTTGGTCACTAATTTGATTTTATTAAACTTGCATACACATTTGCAGATGGTCCCAAGGCAGTGGGTCTGCGTATGAAAAAGATACCAAAAATAATCAACTGTGGAAAAAAAGTTTTCCTTGGGATGGATACAGCGCATCAGTAAAAAGTATGTATAACAAAACAATACTAATTGAAGTGAAGGAAAAAGGACATGGAAAAAGGTCCCTGGCAGGGAGATCACTTGTAACGTAATAATTTGACTTCTGAAGTTCTACAGGGTAAAACATGAAAACGGTGAGGAATAGTAAATGAAATGCAAAAGGCAAACCTATTACCAAGTTCTGCCTGCAAAATGCAAGCACATGTTGACTTCATCTGTCTGTTTTTATCCACCTCCTTCTCTCCTCTCCTCTCCTTGTTGTTTCCTCTCCTTCAATCCTTCCTTGGTGAAGCCCTCGGCGTGCCTGACAGCCAAGTGCTGCAGCAAACTGACAGGCCCCTCAAACCGCCGCCAAGAAAGAGAGCATTAATTAAGTCATTGCCGGACTGTAATTTCCTTGAGAAGTTTCAGAAAAAAAAAAAAAAAATCCTCACACGCGAAAAGGTTACCAAGACCTTTTCTGTGTCAGAATTAGCATGTGTCATGAATATTAATGCGCTTAATGAAGACAACCTTTGCTTCATCAGGAATGTTCCAGTAGCAGGTGCCAAGCTGATAAACTCACTCGCTGATGGCTGCTTTTTTATTTTACTTTATTTTTTATTTTTGTTAAACATTTGACGTCAGGTCCTCAGAGTCAGTTATTCAAATCAAGCAAACGCAGGCCGACGTCTTCATTCATACGCTTCCTTTCTTACCAGCATCCTTTATGCTAGGCTAGTCTCTTGGCTCAAGAACAACTAAACAATCAAGCTTACACCTCCCACGTGTACTGTTGATGTACTGTTAGTTACCGCCAAGCTTTATTTTAAGATGTGTAGCGAAGCCTGGGGAGCTGAGTTTTCCCACCGAGCGTCTCTTTTCTCAAAAGGTGGAGCAAACAAGGAAGAGACGGTAGATTTTGATCACATTTGGTGCTCCTAAACAGCATGTAGGAACATGTTACTGTTAGAATTAGTGACGCGCCACACCACTGATTTTATTTACAATTCGATACTAGTAAAATTCAGGCTGGTATCAATGATACCAACCAGATATTGATACATTGCAAAATCACCTAATGTTTCTGGTCAGTTTTAAAAAGTAATTAATTTCATATCATAGCAGAAAGAATACAACACATTGAATTAATTTAAAAATTAATTAAATCATTAATGTTAAGTAATTGAAATACATTAAATAATTAAATAAATGTAATTATTCATTTAAATAAGCTAACCAGTTAATCATTAATTGAAGTCATTTAGTCTTTTAAACCCTCAGGTTTATTGAGGTAGCGGGGTGACTTACAGCATAGCCAAGCTAATATGCAAGAGTAAAACAGAGGACAAACAAATTGCGCAACTTTGTTGCTTTGTGCCATTTTGGAATTCACATGTCCCACTTCTGTTAGGAATGACAAAGACAAAATGGCCACCACTCTACTCTGTCATTTATGCAGAGCATCCACCCACTTGATCCCGCCTTTAAAAGTCAGCGTAAAAATGAGCGAGTGAGAAAGTTGCTGCTGCAGTGTCTCTGTCCCTGTCCTCGTCCTGACTTTCTTCCTCTTCTTGTGTAATGGAGATGCTGCAACATTGACAGAAGTCATTTACAGCGACGGGGAGCTGTGTAACGTGGATGCCAACACACATTACGACATGGAGATGCGCACACGTTAGGTAAGAAAGGGGTGCAATTTAGTACTGGACTTTTGAGTCCAGTGAGGTTTTCCTTCCTGAAGGCCGGAGCACACAGATAAACACCTGTGTGCTCCGACAGATCTTTTCATTAGGTTCTCCAAATCACACCAATCAATGCAAAGACCACCTCCAAGTGTCCATCGCCCCTCCTGCATCTTAAGGAAGTATCTCTGTCCTCCTGAGACAAAGGATGTCCACAAGAGCTTCAGTCAGGTGTGCTGTCATGCACCTCTCATTAATTCCAAGCTGTCAGCCCCCTCCCCTTACCGTATGGGCCCCCCTGGAAAAGGTGACAGCTTTCCGATGACTGACAAAGGCTCTTTAGGTGATACAGGAAGAATCCCCCTTACTCCCCCGTCAGGCAAGCCAGCTTCTGTAAAGTGCCCCTCAAATGTCACTTTTGCCGCCCGGAGACGCGCAAACGCCCACGTACGGAGTTGAAATAAAAAAATAATAACAGAAAACAGAAGCCCGCTCTCAAGTCGTCAAGCATGTGTGACATCCCGAGGCTGCGAGTGTCAGCGAGGCATCAGCTCTTAAAGCTTTTAACATCCACAGAGGTGGCGTTGCTTGACAGTGGATGCTATTGTTGCCTGTCATTTTTTCCCTCTACTCCATATACTCCCCTCAGTGACGCTTGTTTTGTTTTGGCTGATGTATAACACAGCCACAAAGTTTCCCTTCGTGTCCGATCATCTGTCACGGCGTGAGCGCAGCCGTTTCAGCGTCGGGGGTCAAGTAGAACAAAAATGTCGTATTGTTGCTGCTGCATTCACGTCTCCCTGATGTGTGCCACCTGGACTGGTCATGACAGGTACTTGGAAACACTTTCTACTCTGGGGAAAACTCAAAAACAAAATGTACAGCTCCCATGTCTGATCGCCAGGCTTTACTTTAAGATGTGTAGCAAAGCCTGGGGAATGAGATTTTTCCTTCACGACGTCATGAAAAGCTGCAACTTCAAAAGCGAGCATTTGAGCGATTTGGTGCATGTTTGGGGCTCATACACTGCCTCTTGGGACAATATGGTTGGTTATTGCGCTTAGAAAATGTTGTGTGTCCATGATTCCATTTGATGTGACTAATATTAGATATCGTTATGCATATGTATGCATAGGGGTGTCACGAGACGAGACCAGACGATACACGAGACTGGGTCTACAAGAACGAGAGTTTGACAATACTTTTAAAACAAGTACAATAAAAAAATATAAAGAAATATGACAACGTGGGGCCGCACGGTGGTCTAGCGGTTAGCATGTTGGCCACACAGTCACAGTCAGGAGATCGGGAAGACCCGGACATCTGTGTGGAGTTTGCATGTTCTCCCCGTGCGTGTGTGGGTTTTCTCCGGGTACTCTGGTTTCCTCCCACATTCCAAAAACATGCATGTTAGCTTCATTGGAGACTCTAAATTGTCCATAGGTATGAATGTGAGTGTGAATGCTTGTTTGTCTATATGTGCCCTGCCATTGGCTGGCCACCAGTCCAGGGTGTACCCTGCATTTCGCCCATAGTAAGCTGGGATAGGCTCCAGCATGCCTCCGTGACCCTAATGAGGAGAAGCGGCATAGAAAATGAATGGATGGATGGATGACAATGTGTTGCAATCTATTAATTTGATTTCTATGTTACACACTTCTACACTCTGTGTGTATGCTAGCGGCCACGCCTCCACCCACCGAGACAAAGAGACTGCATGACTGACAAAAGGGCTCACTCCGTTCATGCCGTCGTTCTATGGGACAAACGCTGCAAGGTGCTGACACCAAAACAACGAGTCTGTTTGGAGGCGAGAGACGAGGAAAACAGACACACATGAACACGGCAATACATCAGAAACACGAGTGAGTAGCAAGATACTGTAATTGTGTCAAGCATTGTGGTGGCGGAGCTGCGGTTCACCGATGAGAAAGATGGATCCCAACGTGTACTGTAAGATCCTGCAGGATCTCACACCTCCGGGATGACAAGCGCCTAACAGTGATGCCAAGTATGTCTCCTCCAGACCTAAACCCAATTGGAGCACCTGCGGGGGTCAATGGTAGAAATAATCTAGTTTCAGACCCGACTAGGACCATAACGAAATCTAAAAGGTTTGCCATGATAATTCTTCCTGAAGATCTCCATCATCATCATCATCATCATCATGATGTAACCACCTACAAAAGAAATGACCTCATCTCTGAAGATGAATCAGACAAAAATGGATGCAATCAATGTCTTTTATTCCACCTTCAAAAAGAAAGAAAGGAGGAGACATGCTCTCTCTTCCTGCAAACTGGACTTCTCTACTGCCCTTCTCCATCCCCACTGACAGCCTTCATGTATGAGCAGGTGGCGGCCGTGCACTGAATAATGAAGCAGGTGATTAAAGTGACTGATGTGCCGCCATCATTCTGCCCGCTCTCCTCTTTAATGCGGCCATTAGGACCTCTTGTGTCCAAACTTAGCTCATCAAATGGTGGCGTTTACGGCCAACTGGGAGCACGCAGTACATTGAGGCGAGGATAAAAAGCACTTCATAGCGTCTATGACGATAATGTCACACCCAGATAGAGAGCAAAGGACTTTTCTCAAGGGATGCTTAAGCTGCCGCCAGCTCCAGACGTCCTGCTCTGCTTTTTGGGTCCTACAAAAACTGGACTCAGTCGGCATGTATTCTTCCGCTGTGCTGTGGCTCACTTTGGTAAAGGTCCCGGTTAAAAAGTGACTTTCAAACTGGAGATGACTCAAGAGCGATATGATACTGATAACCCATAACATTTTTATATCTACTTTTTTAAAATTTAGATTAAACTGCTGTTTGTGCACACCTGGAGGTAAGAAGAACCTGAACAGATTAGGATTTGATCAACTGTAGCTGTTGATTTGTTCGGTGGCCCAGCAAAGTGCACTATATTCAGACACATGCCCAGAGCGGCCGGTGTGCCGCTATGGAGGTCAAGAGAATCGGAGTATAGAGCAAGAAGAGCCACCTGGCGTGGCCCAGCAAGGTGCACTTTATTTGGGCACACACTCGGAGCAGCCGGTGGAATGCCACGGAGGTCTCTGGAAAACCTTTTCCTCTTTTCAAACACTGTGGCGCTGGCATTTCAGGTGGCTGGTAAGATTGTTTTGCGTGCTCGATGGGGTTTTCCCCCTCATTGCGTACCATTTGGTCCTTTTTGTTTGTTTCCAAGTGAGCTCAGGGAGCCGTTAACGTAAAAGAAAACGCTTGATTTGGCCCCTGTACAGTGCGGGTTCTCTCGCCTCATTGGAGGTTTTTTTCCTTTTAATTATCGGTTATCGGAGCTATTACTGTGCATATGACAATAAAACTCTTGAATCTAATGTCAGCGGATTTATCGGTAAGATGTCATAATTCCCTGATGATCATCGGTCCCATGATTATCACGCACCCCTCGTTCAAACAGTCATAAGTCCTTAGAGTCTGTTTAGGAGCACCAAACATGAGAAAAATGACCATTTCTCTCATTTGTTTCCTCAACCTTTGAGAGAAGAGGTTCTCAAACACTCGCCTTTGAAGTTGTGGCTTTCCGTTACCCACCCCTGCCCCCCACCAAAAAGCAGGCTTCGCTACACAACCGTCAGGCAACTACAGACGTGCGTTTGATTGTTGTGTATTTCTTCAGCAACGAGGCTAGCATGATGATATGCTGTTCAAATGCGAGTGCAATGTTAGCACTGTAGCTCACATACTGTAGCTATGCTAGCGGTGATATATAGCATCTGTTACATATATACAGTATATCATCAAGTCAATGTCATTCACCGTATCAGGAAGCACTTAGGCGACGGAGGCAAGGGGAAAAACTCCATCCGTGACAAACCTGGCTGATCTCGTTTGAAGAGACGATAGGCCTACAAAACTCTTCGCTCCCGGCCACGGTGGCATTCCTGTCACCTGGCATGTCAGGCCCGTCACTTTGACGCGGCGCCTAAGTGGAGAAGGGACCCCAAAGGTGTCACTAACACTCTGGCATTTCAGGCGGCTAAATGTGCTAATGGCCCAGCTAATGCAGTGGTACTCATCAGTGACTTGGCCAGGGCTGATGCATTAACTCACCCTGTCATCCAGTCACGGCAAACTATATTCACTTAGGACACTCAGGGACAACTAGCATGAGGATTTTGTAGGATGAGACACAAAAGGCACATACGGTTATTAGTAGAAAATGGGCAAATTGCATAGTCCACAAATAACGTGCGTTCTTTTTCATACAAACTCCTCTTATATACCGTCACCAGTTTACCAATCGTAGGTTTGGAGACCCTTCCTCACTCAATAAGGTGTGAAAGTGTCTCCTTTGACTGGAGCTGTATAGAGTATATGCCAACTTTAAACTGATTCTAATAGTTTGTGAAGTCCTCCTATATACTGTATCAGTTAAAAGTTTGGAGACACTTTCTTTAAATACGGTAATCTGCCGTTAATTGGTTCCAGACCTGACAATGATGAATTTATAAATGGAACATTTTTGTAGTCATGGCATAGAAAACCTGTTTACAACCTTTTAAGCACAGATTTTAACATTATTAGAGCCTGTTAGGAGTGGGAAGTGACGTAGAGAGTTTTAGCGTGGCGTGGCAACAGTAGGCTGAGTTTTTGTTCCAGATTACTGTGCCTGTTGAGATAATTCAAACCTGCAATAAAAGCCTGTTTTCCCGGCAATCCAGTCTGGTGCTTGTGTGTCTGACCGAACATTACAGTAACATTACTGACACCTAGCGACCAGTGTAGAATACTACATATCATCACAACGTCTTTGAATGAGTCTTCTGAATGCCTTATATTTTTATTTTAGTTTATTTAACCATTTTTATGCTTGAAAATGCTAAACGTGGGCAACAAATATGAAAGATTTGCTTAAATATGCATATTTTGCAATAAATAATAGGCCATAATCAACTACAAAACAGCGTGATTTGTTAATATATTTTTGAAAAAAAATGGAAAGTGTGACGTGGTGAGGGATTACCGTGTGTACTGTACCAGTCAAAAGTTTGGAGCCACTTTCTTATTCAATACATTGTAGAAGTGTCTCCAAACATAGCATCGTTGAAACTGATTTACGCCAGCCCCCCCCAAAAAAACAAACAAACAAAAATGTAGTTAAATAATAATCCATGGGGGAAATCTGAGATAATAGGTATTTTTTAACAAATATAGTCATGGAAAAAATGATGAGACCTCCCTTGTTCCTTCAGTTTATTGATCCATGTTCATGCCTGGTACATCTAAAGGTACATTTGTTTCGACAAACATAATGATAACAAATATAGCATAAGAGTTGAATTTAAGAGCTGATATCTAGCAACTTCCATGGTTTTCCTGATCACCAAAATCACTTAAGTTCTTACATGAATAGCTATAGCATTGTACTGCCAAAAAGAGCTATTTTTGTTGTCATTGTTATATTTGTATCAGGCATTCCAATGAACTGAAGAAACAAGGGTGGTTTAATCATTTTTTCCATGACTGTATGCTGTACTTAACAAAACCCAAATCTCGGTGATAGTTCCAGTATTATAACCAAAATGACAGATTAATGAGTATAATCAACTCTTTCACTGTGATACAGTTTGTCTTTGTTCCTGTGCACCCTCGCGTCTCGCTTGTTGACTCGTAAAAGAGGCCTCGCTTGTCGTCTTCCTTTGAAGTCGGCGTTCATACCCGACAGGCAGCTAGCGGGAGGAAACGCCACACATCACAGCCGTCTCCGCTAAAACTAATACGCCGCACCTTCCCGGTCAGCCCGCCTGGTTAAGCGAAGATGAAGAGGAGTTCTCTGCCAGGGTGTCGAGATCAAGATGTGACATCCTCAAATTTGTAGCGAGGATTCTACCTGCAGACTCTCGCCGCGGGACGCTCGGCGCGGGAAGACGCAAACACTGACGCAAGGCTTTGAAAGCAGCAATTAGCACTCCTGGTGGTCGGTGCTGCATGTTTTTTTCCCCCTCTCCCTCTCCTTTTACATTTCTCTTCTTTAACTTCCTCCTGGGAGTAGCTGTTAAGGGATACAATTAATTTTCTGACACAAAAATGAAAGCGTTAATTCACCTGTGATAATTAGAGCTATTTTTACCGCCCGCTGATGAACAGTAGAAATGCAGTGTTTATTTATTAATTATTTAATTTCAGCCCCCCCCCACCTCCTCATAATTGTGTGATCACAACTTCAGAAAGGAAGTCTCAAAGGAAATAAGATTACAGAGCTGTCCGACGGTAATGAAACATTGTCAAAAAAATGTTCTGACAAAGTTCCAGAAAGACTTTGATGCGCCTTTTTTTTTTTTTTTTTTTATAAAAAGTGTACGGAATGTTTGATGGCAACATATTAGCCCGGGATGGACGCTCTGAATGCATGTTTGATGCTTCAAATTTTGTTGATTATTTAAAAAAAAAAAAAAAAAAGCCTTATGTTGGGTAGCCGTTTTGAAGCAAGGGAGAAATGAGCAGTAGCAACAAAGACGGGCAAAAATGCTAATGCCAAATAAAGAGGGTGTACTATGAAGTTTGAAAGCTGACAACGAGTTTGCTGCCTAAACGGGCTGCTTGAGAAGCCAAACAGGAAGTACACCTTCTACAGTGGTTCTAACGACGGTATCTGAAGTCCCATAAATAGCAGAGTGTCTCCTCGGAACTACTTGAAGATTGGTTAAAACTGCGTCAACTCAAATACCTTGCTGCCGAAACGGGCTGCATGAGAAGCCAAACACGAGGTACAACTACTGTAGCGGTTCAAATTTGCTCCATTAAAGTCAAATAAATAGAGAATATCCTGTGAACTCCTTCAAAATGGGAGAAATCTGAGACAACTCAACCAGCTCGCTGCCTAAAGGGGCTGCATGAGTAATCTTCTGAAATCTGTAGTTGATTTGAGATCAGTTGTCGCAGAAATACCCGCCCATGCAAGTTTATTAGCCGCCAAGTGCTCACTGGTCTGACAAAAAAAAAAAAAAAAGAGAATCCCTCAAAAGTAATCAACTGCTGCACACGTCTTGAAAACCCTCAAACATCTCCAAGGCTGCAGATACCTGGAAGAAAGATGCTTCCTGTTGAATTCATCGGTTTTAAACGCCCCGCCCACCCCCACCACAGTCTGGCTTCTGTAGTCGCTGCGGGTCAAAGGGCACGACGGGAGCGCATGATGATGAATCCAAACAGGAGGTGGCGGATAAAGAGCATAAATCTCAACTTATCAGCCAGCTTCCACACGTGCGTCTGATGCACGAGGCCAAACAACCAGAAAAACAACAATAGGTCGGGTAGAAACACAAAAGTGAGCCATCGCCTGCGGCTCGAGCGCCGCCCCGAGTCAGGTCAGCCGGGCCCGCGCAAAAGGCCGCCATCTTAAATCACGTCTCGCATCCGCGCATCTAATGACTACTGAGGCCCTGCATATTTCAACGTTAATTCATTAGAGGCGGGGATCATCAGGGGAGGGGGGGGAAGGTGGGGTAAGGCGGCGGCAGGAAGAATCCTCAGCACACTCTGATTAAGGCCGTTATGTTTTATAGAAGCCATTTTTCAACGCCTCCTCTGACAGCACTTGAGGTTATTAAATTGCGGGCTTCAAGGAAAAGAGTGAGCGAGGAAAAGGGAGGACAGAGGGAGACGGATGAAGACGAGAGAGAGCGATTAACAACGGCGAGGAGACGGCTTGCCAGCTCTCCTTTGCCTGCTGATAAAGTGAACTACTTATGATTGCTGTGTGCTTTGCCGGGGTTATCTCCATCTCCTATAGACACTCACTGTACTTACAGACACAGCATGCGGCCACTCGCTCGCCTCCGATGCAACGATTTGGACCAGATAAGCCGTGGAGGACGAACCCGTGTCCACGCAACGACCTTGAAACTGGTGTAGACGTTTCGTTTTTTTGTCTGTTTGCAAAGGTAAAGGCAGTCCCAACACTAAAACAACTACACATACAATATCTAGTCAAGAGACAATACTGCAGAAATAAATCCACTTTAGAGTAGCCCGTGTACAGATGGTTTTGCAGGATAAATTTACTGTCCACTCAAAATGACTCAACACGCAGCATCATGGCGGAAAACCGACAGTTTCCCAATGTTTCCCCTCTGTGAGCCGGAGCAGCCCAGTGCCGGCAGCACTCATGTAGCCACAGACCATGGCGCTACCGCCACCATGATTCATTGAAGACTCCCTTGTGTTGCCATATATTTCCACAAAAGCGGCTGTGTGTTGACTCATTTTCAGTGGACAGTAAAGCTATACAAGCTGTACACAGACTACTATGAAGCTGATCCAAGTTCATTTTCTGACTTTTTCTTGATATTTAAAGCTGCAGTCCTCAATTAAAATCGAAGGAGGTCCAATTAAAAAAAAAATGTAGTATAGCATGCATTGTAATGCTGGCAAATAAAATGAAATAAAACAACAAAAATACAACTCTTTGCTATTCCAGTAATATTTCATGTGAATTTTAACACTGAACTGGAAAACCTAATGACTATTTATATTAATTTAAGTGAAATAACTTTTAGTTTAAACAGTGCAATTGCACAAGCCATCATAAAGTGCATTAAAGTGGAAAAAATACACTGCAGTAAAAATATAAAAGAAACTAAGGAGAAATGTGAAATATGAGCAGTTATTTCTTGATAAACTACATTTTTTAATACATACCCAAACTAATATTAGCAACTAAACAGCTTCAATGCTTTTTTTTGGTCTGTTTACCCCAAACTTTGGGATCTGAGTATTTTCTGTGTGCATACAGGAAAAAACAGCAGCATGGGTGGAATCACATTACCATAAATCCCTTAAAAACTGCACTGGTTAAATTACACGTGTAGCAAATGATATAATAGCAGGTCTGGGTCCGTTGAAGAAAGTTGTGTAGGTCCAGATCCGGACCAGAGTCCACCTACTGATGACTGCTGATCTAAAGAATTAAATGTGATCAACTGAATTCACCTTTTTGTTGGCTTTTTTGTGTGTTTCTCGTAACGCCATTGCAGTGCATTACCAAAGACGGCAAGTGTGATGATAACCATAGAACCGGAAATGGAACTTATATGCCTTTCTGTGGCTGGCTGCTCAGTCCCACAAGGCCAACATGACATCTGTAATAAAAGAAGAACCAGTTTCTACCACGATGGTGATATCACATGATCATAAATACAAAGACAGTAATGAAGAGTCAGTGACATCATCCGTATGATTTGTAAGGAAACATGCTGGTTTTCTGTTGTCATGACTACAATCATATGAGTTTTGCAATCATTTGAGTGGGTTCCAACACAAGACATAAAAATGCGGGGAATGGAACACCTGTCTTTGCTGCACAGCTGCCGCCCACCTGATACGACCCTTTTGATATCACGTCAGCCAGGATGAAGAGCTGACAGTGCACGTGGGAAGCACAATGAATGAATGCTGGCACTTATCGACCAATGCATCGCAGAGGAAAAAAAAACGCCATCCGCCAAATGAAAGTTTAGCATGACGAGCAAAGTTTCCTCAAAGTGTCATCTTTAGCGGAAGCATCAGCTAAATGCGACGCCAATCCCAGCCCTTAACCTTTGAGACGCTTGTCGTTCGTCACCCGGCAAGTACGGATTGATGGAGCAAACTCGCGCGCCCGCCGTGAATTAACGAGCGGTGGCAGCTTCTCGTCAGCCGGCGTCTCCTTCACTTTGCAGACCGGCTGCTCGCTGCCAGCCTTGTCAAAAGATTGAGTCATCGCATCCTGACGGCTGCTGCGGTCACACTCAGAGGCGACACGTTTGGGAAAAGTATGACAACAGCACTTTTGTCAACGACCAAAGCGAAACAAGGACAAGAGAATGTTAGGAAAATATGCCATAAACACACACACCGTATCATCATATGTGCAAAACCTAAATGTTAAATAATGCTGATATCAAAACACCGCCTATACCACAAGAGCTACGCAGCTCAATACACAAGGTCAAAAAGGAAGGTGGAGGAAAAAAAGGAAAATAATGAAACTAAATAATGACTGGATTGTTCAGAGAAGATGGAACGCATACAGGAACATCAGAGGCAAATAAACCCCCACCTGAACTACATTGACATTAAAAATGAAAGCTTGAGTGATTGTATCATTTAGAGAGGATGGCGTACATACAGGAACATCAGAGGCAAATCCCCCACAAATTAACTGAACAGCATAAAAATGAAAGCGACTGAATGATTGTCCTTTCAGAGAATGGAGCACATACAGGAACATGAGGAGAAAACCCCCCCAACTATCTTCACCACAAGAAAGAAAGATTGAAACACTGTAGAGTTCAGCGAGGATGGAGCGCACACAGGAACATCCAAGGCAAACATGAAAGACTGAAGGATTGTACCATTAGAGGATGGAGCGCATACAGGAACATCCAAGGCAAACATGAACGACTGAAGGATTGTACCGTTAGAGGATGGAGCGCATACAGGAACACCAACGGGGGAAAAACCCCAAGTTGAACTACACAGCATGAAAATGTAAGACAATGAATGATTTTACTGTTAAGATAACGGAGCGCATACGGAAACAGCAACTATATTCATCATAAAAAAGAAAGATTGAATAATTGTACCATTCAGACAGGATGAAGCACATACAGGAACAGCACAGAGAAAAAACTTAATTTAACTATACAACCTAAAAACGCAAGACACTGAATGATTGGAGGGCACACAGGAACATCAGGAACAAAAAAACAAAACAACTATGTTCACTACTAAAACAAAAGAGACTGAATGATTGTACTGTTGAGTGAAAATGGAGTGCATACAGGAACATCAAAGGCAAAAAAACAAAACAAAACAGTGATTGTCAGGCAAAGAGAAAGGCTCTCTCGGGCTAAATGACGCCTGATTCCCAGGATATTTTGGCTCCCCCCTTGGGAACATGAAGTTGTTGCTCGGCGCTGACAATTGGAGAGTCTCCTGAGGGTAACAAAAGCTCTTCAAAAAAAAAAAAAAAAACACAAAATCATAGAGATGAGCACATGAGCATCTCCAAGAAAGACAGCTCACCCCAGAAGGGCCCGATGGGATGAATCAGTGGCGCTAGCATGCTATCCAAATCAAGACATCGTTTCAATGTCCAACGCTGAGCCATAAAAACACTGGCAGGAACAGTTGGAATCCAAATGCGGAGTAAAAAATTCTCAGCCAAAATTGTCAAAAGCAGGGTTGGAAATGTTCCTGGTAAAATTCATCCTGGAGATGATCACCAGAAGGAAAATAAAAGGCGTAAATGCTACAGTATATGATGGACCACATACACAGTAGACTATAAGACTATAAGATATACTGCTGTGATAAAAATGCATAGACTGTGGATGGATGGTGACACCCTTAGATGTGAGCACATGGAGTTCAAAGGTCAGGTTAAGTTGAATGGGAGGACAGTGTGCTTTCATGCATCACGTAGGAAATAAAGATTTTTGAAGGGGAGGGTAAGAGACAGCAGAGGTCGAGACTAGCAACAAAGCTCTCTATGCGTTTTTAGGGGTTCTTCTGCCAATAGTTGTCCCTCGCGACATCACAGCTCAAAAATCGCTCCTTTACTCTCACGTTTTTTTACAAAAATTAATAGATTAATAAATGGCCGCTCTTTTGTGGTTGACTACGGACTATCAGTCAAAAATATTGAAAAACAAGTTATATGTAGTATTGCAGTATTCCCTGCAGTGATCCCGTAGCCTGCGTATTAAAGTTGAGCAATATGTTGTAAACAAAGAATAATAGGAGTGTAAAGGTGACTATAGGGGTGTTATTTCATATCTACAGGGCTCTAATAATGGTAAAAACCCTATTTAGAAAGTCAGAAACCGGTTTTCTATGCTCAGACTATGAAAACATTCTATTTATTAATATTGTGGCAATTCAATTAACAAGGTCAGGTCTGGAACCAATTACGGCTATAAACGAGGGACAACTGTGTGTCTGTTATAAAGATTTAGGACATGAGTTTTGCTGTTCCCGTCCATAATTAAGCACCAATGATTACCTCTATTTCCTGCTTGTTAGTTGGTTGGTTAGTTAGTTAGCAGGACTGATCTTGCCAAATTTAGCGTTTAGGTGGCACATGTACAAAGGAAGAAACTAGGGCTGTTTTCATTAGGCCATTTGAGTCACAATGGAACCCCTTGCCCCAGAATCACCACTCAATGGTACGGTCCAACTGTCTTGTGTCAACCTCGGTGAACCATAAAGTTGCCTGCTAAAGAACAGACGAACAAAAATGTACCAAAATTAGCTACTAAATAAATGAAAGAATGAACAAACTGGACAACAAATTTACGGAGTAACAAACACAAAATGGTTGTGTTTGCTACTATAGTAATTGTTGTAAATGTTAGACTATTAGTTGAAGCAGTATTTTCAGACACTATTTTTGCTATCAGCATGAAAAAGTACACTACCGGCTTCGTTATTCGAGTCCCTAAAACAAAATGTCTGAATATGTATAACGCTACAGAGCCATTACTTGGACTGCCTGACTGTTTATTCCAATAGATGGTGTCCTACAGTACGTGTCGTGTGATGCCAGCTTCTATTCCCTAGCAATCCTGCAACATCCCCCGAGCGATTATTTCGCCACAAACGGCAGCGACTTGACACTCGCCCAGAAGCATTCCTATAGCGCTGGGGGCCACAGTTTGTCATAACACGGGGGGAATTATGTATTATGGCCGTGACATCACAATAGCAGGATGAAATATACGCTGTGATATGGATAGCTGATTGCGGAGAGCTGCGAGGGGCTTTCATTAAAAACAGCATATCGCTCATAAAAAGATTAGAGCTGGACAGCTGTTTCCTGAAAGGGGGGGGGGCCCTCTCCTGGCTTCATCACCAGAAGGCACACCTGAGAAATAGAAAACACAACCTAACGCTGCTTTTTTCCTTTCTGAACTCTTTGGTGAAAATACTCCAGTGTAGCTACCTGGCAACTAAATGTACTTCTATGTTTACTACACTACATGATCCTAGAAGAAATCATCATGTGTTCCTTTAAAAAAAAAAAAAAAAAAAAAGACCCTAAACACATTTCAAATGCAAGAAACGATGAAGGATTTCTTGTACTTGTAAAAGAGACTAATTTTATTTTTAAGAGGAGACTGATTGTAAAGTGCTCCAAATTCTCTATTTTATTATGACACTAAGAGACAATGAAAAGTACACATTTTATGATTTTGCCAACCTCCTTTTTCTAAAAAGAAAAAAAAGAACAAAAAAAAAAACAAAACATCCAGGTGTCTTAAGTAGTACAACAAAAAGCATCGATGCCAAATTTTCAGCTTCTTCAAACTACGAAAAGCGCATTTTGGGTTTGGGTTTTGCATTAAAATACAAACAAATGCGGTGAAATGAAAAGCCTGTTCTTTGAAATGTGATTGTTTTCGTAGAAGTAAGTAAAAACAAGGTTTGCTTTTGTATTAAAAAAAAATGAGAAAGACAAAAGTACAGTCAAACCTGTCTTAGCGGCCACCTTTATAGAACGGCCACCTGCCTATAGCAGCCACTGAAAAATCCCCCCCAGCAAATTTACATGTTATAGACCCTGTGTATAGCAGTCACCTGTCCAACGCGGCCAGCGGCCACCCTTGGTCTTGTCTCCCTTGGTCAATATCTGCCTGCATATAGCGGCCAAATTACCAACTCAAGTAGAAGCTTCATGCAGGAAAAAGTTTTGTTTTTCAATCAATGAAGCCGTCGTGTGTAAACTTTAATTACTGAGTCCTAGCTCAGTCACAATCATTCACAAGATCCACACAAACTGTGAGTTGTTCCACATAAAAAAGCCGTCTTCTTTTGAGCTTGCTATTTCCTGGTCAAACATGTAACTTTAAGAGCATTTGCACCAAAACATTATCGCAAAGTAGGCTGGGAACAGGACGTGCTCCCAGCGACGCTACAATAAAAAAAAATATATACGCTGGCATGCATGCGGCAGCGGGAGCAAAACTGAGTTGGGTTGTACTTAATTGAAGTATTTTAGAATGTACTCACGTTATTTTCTTTAAATCAATCCTCATCCACAAATCCATCAAAGTCCTCATCTTCTGTATTTGACACAAACAAAGCCGTCTTCTTTTCCGTTCGCTACTAGTCTGTTAACTTGTCAGTGTTATTCAGCTCCGAAGCAAAGAAGGAAACTTTTCCTGTTGCTTCTGCCAACTTTATTTATTGAACGCGGCCACCAGACAGCAGCTCAGAACACACACACATCTCTCAGCATCATCTCTCCTTCCTGCTTGCCCACAAGGCAAAGGTTAAACAAGCCCCACTACATAGCTGTCCAGCCAATGCCTGTAAGAAATGACACCGTTTATTTCCTGGTGTGCACTGGTCAATACTGTAATGCCGCTTGTTGTGGGGAAGGAGAGACTCACGTCGCCGATGCACTTTAATGGCTTTATTAACAGCGGAGAACACTGCAGGACTTTACATCCACGCCAACATAAACACACTTCCCAACTCTCTCCAAACTCACAGCTAGCACTGAGCCTAGCTCTCCTGCTCGGGACGCCCACCGTCACTTCCCGTCACTTCCTGATGAACTAAAGCTGTAATGACACTCTGCCGTATAAAAAGTAAAATATTAAAAACAAGTGTAAGACATTACTAGCACAGCTTTGTTCTGTGGGTGGTTGTTCAGTTATTATTAAGCCTCTAGCTTCCTTTTAGTAAGTAAAAACCTTGGCTATGATTGCACTACATTGTCATGTAGACCTACAAAGTACACTTGGAAGAACAAGAGGTGAATAAATGTATTGCAACTGATGTGAAACTGATGAGGGGTAGGATTAAATAAGCTTTGCTTCTTCCTACTCCTTTTTGGACATGCAAAATTGTGAATTGTACTATGTGATGTGCTACTGTTTGACTCATGCATGTTCAGGATTAAAACCATGAACCATGATAATAACAAGCCTAGTAGTGCCGTACAACTTTTATCCGCAGTCCGCAGTGCCCTCTACTGGTCAACATTATTATTATTATTATTATTATTTTCCCTTTTTTTCCCTCTACTGGTCAACATTCAAACTGGATGCTAACCTGTCTATAGAGGCCACCTGTCTATAGCGGCCACTTTCGCAGACTCCCGCTAGTGGCCGCTATAGACAAGTTTGACTGTATGTACTTTTTAAAATGTTAATATATACATTATATAATTGTTTTATTATTTACCTGAAACCCCCCCACATTGGATCAAACTTACTTAAGACTTGTCAGATCAAAGCACAATCGCTGCATAAGACTTCAAAACATGTGATGTTAGCGTCCACTTCCCTACTTCGTGAATCTGCACTCGAAGCACCATGGGAAATGTAGTTCCTTTAGCCTTAAATTAGCCACATCATTGTTTAAGCTGCATGGGTCAAAGAGTGTGAAAAAATAGCAGCTTGGAGATACATGCTTTTTAATGGACACCTCGTGCTAAAGGCTGAAGCATTACAGTATGTAAGCATTTTTTTCCCCAACTCAACTCAAACTGCATCAGTAAATCTAGAAAATGAAAAGTGAAAGCTAACGATTTGGATGCAGCCTCGACTTTGTTTCAAAAATGTAGTCAGCCTTGCAGTCGGGATGGGCAAGGTAGAGTGTAGAAGGTCATGATGCATGGCTACTTGGAGAGAAAATCAAAGAGGTTTATCCCAACGCTAACTATTAGATGTGTGAGTTTTATGCGACAAGAAAAAAAGGTGTGCTAGCTTGACGTGCGTGTGCAACGTCTGCTGTGAAGATAAGGCCAAATAAGATGGAGGTGGAAGAAGACAACAAAAACAAATTGCCTATGCAGATAGCGGAAACAGACCAAAAGTGAGAAGGACGATAAGACAGGGGATGGGGGGAGGCAGACGAGGCCATTACAGGTGCGCTCATCACCGAGGGGAGCATGTGTCGCAAAGAGAAAAGGCGAGCGGCCGCTGGAAGACAATGGCTTCAGACAGCCGCACAATAGCTTCATTAGGGGGGGTCGCATTATCAGCTGGCGGGAGATAGAGGGGAAATATCAGAGCGGACACCGACCATGCCCATTGCCCAGGCCTGCCAAGTTGGCCAGCGCCGGCCTCGCCTAATCTCATCTCCCCGCAGCTGACAGTCAAATAGGTGGCGGGGATGGGAATTAGCGGCCATGTCGCATCCCACTGTAACAGCATCTTCTTCTGCTGATAGAACAACTTGCAGCAAAGTTAGGATGCACTAACAACAACTACAATGGAACCCAAATAATCTGTCGCCCTTACAAAAGTTTGCTTTCTTAACTATTTTACAAGCTTAAAAGGAAGTTAACCAAAAAAACTGTCCCAACTTTGAGGACATGTCACATGCTTCATGTATTCGGACCAACTCTACACTCTCGGCAGGGACGCTGAGGGTGCATGGGAGTTTGCCCAACCGGTCCATGAGTCTTTTGTGGACTTGGAGAAGGCATTGCATGTTTTGCTCGAGGAATACCGTAGGGAGTACTCCGGTGTGAATGCACACAAAATAGAGGAAAAAAAGTAAAAACACTTTAATGTAATGTGATGGTTTGTGGTTTGTGATGGTTTCATAAAAGGCTGCGCACTCCAAATTGGTTAGCATTCTTATTACTTTGTGTAAAAAAGACTTTACATTACACTATGTGACCATATTGTCATTTTTAGGCATATTTTTATGCTTATTGGGTCTAAGCATAACAGGTGATGTGCATGTGTGTGCTGAGGGAGGGTGTGGCCTTTATTATTAGGTGTGCACACTCATGAGGCAGCTTCTCTTCCTCTGGCAAAATGGGCCAGAAAAGACATTTAACAGACTGAAAAGTCAAGAACCGCAAAACATCTTTCATAGGGATGCAGCACTCTTGAACTTGCCACAATGTTAGGACGTGACCACAGAACCATGAAATGTTTTGTTGCAAGTGCACAAAAGGGTCACGAGAAATGAGGGATGGGCCCGTGGCTGCATCAGACCCCAGCAAGGTGGAGGTGGCGTACTGGGAAGGGCTGGAATTATTAAAAGATGAGCTTGTTGGGCCTTTTCAGCTTGAAGATGGACTCAAACTCAACTCTCAAACCTATAGCCACTTTTTTTTTTTTTTTTTTTTTTGCACAGTGGTGCAGGAACAAGTGTGCCTCTTTCAAGAAGACCATGACGTTCATGCAGGACAATGCAATGCTCCACCTCATGCATCCAAGTACTCCACCGCGTGACGAGCTAGTAAAGGTCTTAAAAATAATGACATGACGCCCTTGCTCACCTGACCGAAACCCTATTGAGTACTTGTGGGTACTATTCATGTGTGACGTCTGATTTGTTCTCCCAAGTACGTAAGTAGGATTTTGGACTTGGAGCAGGGATCCGATGGACTTATGCTGGCTGAAAGTTGGACATTTCAGACTTCCTGTGGTTTCTGGAATCCACAAATGTCCAATTAAAAAGTGCAACTCATCCTTTTCCAAACAGTTTCTTTCGTCCAGCTTCCACAGTGCCGGGCGGGCTCGCAAAGATGAGGCCCCAACTTCAAATGTTACTTTTCTCTTTCTTCACATTCAATAAAAACATTTTTTCTATTTTTACCTGAAGAATTTGTTTTCCCACATCAAAATGACAGGTTTCTGCTACTTTAAGGTAAAACGTTTGCACAGATCAGACGTACTGCAACGTGTGTTAGTTCATCAGCTTTCCATGTGATTGCGCTATGCTAGCCTTATAAACGTAAAATAGTTGTACGGGTGCATGTTAGCGCGGACAATGGGGCGACATCTAAAGACAGTCGTTGGGTCCAAGTCACCCTCACGTGAAAACCCCTCGGATGATCCGATCAGCGGCGTTCATCGTCAAAGACGCTCTAATGCGGCGCGGCTGTTGCCATTTACGCTGCGTGTCGTTGGCCTTAAATGGAGCCGTCACGACAACGCTTTGATGGATCACGCTAACCTCCATTTAACAATCCCCTTCGTCAAATCCCAGAGGGCGGAGCTTTGATTACTGCCGCAATTAGCGATGTCAAGCGTACGAATTAAGCATGCAGGTTTCTGTTTTCAAACCAATTAGCCTGCTCTCTTGCTAGGACTTGTTGATTAATTATAGATACTTAGTCAGAGGAAGGAAACATTCATTATTAATCTAAATTGAATTAGGCCGTATAATTAACCACAAAACCTTGCTATTTTTGGCATCATGTTGGCTTTTCTTCTTTCATGGCAGGGATATTCAAATAAACTCTTCTGGGGGTCACGTCCTAAGAAAGCCAGTCAAAGATCCTCTATAGAACAGGAGCGCTCTGTTGTCTACTGCAAAAACAAAGTCAAAGATCCTCTTACAAGACATAAGCACTATGCGGTTTAAGAACCTACTACAAAAACAGTCAAAGATCCTCCATGTGACAAGAGCACTCTGCTGTTCTCGTCAAGGATCCTCTATATGACGGGTGACCCGTTTTTGAGCACCTACTGGGAAAATGCTGAAAGACCCTCTATATAGTGAGACTGCGCTGCTGTTTTTGAACACTTTTTTTTAAGGATCCTGGGATCTGTGAGGATCGGACTGCTCTGCTGTTTTTGAGCACAGACTGCAAAAACACTAGTCAAAGATCCTCTACATGACTTTTTTTTCCCGTTTACAAGGATCTACTGCAAAAACACACCTCAAAAATCCTCCCCACTTCTGAACGGAACTCGTGGGCGGGTCTGCCATTCACAGGCCACATTTGTCCCACGGGCCTCCAGTTGACTATCCTGGCTTATACAGTCCTAAATGACATCAGGGAAGAGTGTTTAGTGAAAAAGTAATAACAAGATGGCTAACGGCCGTGACGGGAGTGCTCTGTATTCCCAAATCCAAACTAAAGGGGCCGCTACAAGGCTTGTTTACGGCAGTGATGTCATGGCGTTTACAGGTGACACGTCCAGACCTTAAATAATATTTACTGCAGCTGCCACTCTCTGCGTTATTGGCGGCCATGTCCTTGCACGCCTGACACAACAGATTGAATTACTGGGAGAAAAAAAAGGTCACGGAGGTTTGCAAAGTGGCAGGCTAGAAAATGGCTAAATGCATTACTAGTTACTTCATCGCCTCATTAGCATTGACTGACGCCGTATTAAAAATCAACTTAGTGAGTGAGAGGCTATAAAAGTTTGACGGTGATTGCCGTGTTGTTGCCGGGCAGACTCCCCACAATGCAACGCAAACAAACAAATCTGGAAAGTAACAAAAACCAAGTGTGAAACACGGCTTTAAAAACAAAGGAAAAAAAGAATTGAATTCCATGCCGCCGGCAGTGGCAAAAGTGGAAAAACAGGTGAGTTTTTCTTTTCACGCAGCTAAAACCAGCGTTTACCAGATTAGCATAGTTAGCATAATCCCCATTTGCATCAGTGTACAGTGTACTTTATTGCTTGCAGATACAAAGGCTGACAATAGCAGCGTCTTCCTCGCCAAGTGAAATACGCGCGATGCCTCAAGGAAACCTTTTACTTCTTATATTTAGTGTGATAACGTAAACAAATGTGGTTGTCCCTCGTTTATGGCAACTACTTGGTTCCAGTCCTGACTGCGATAAATGAATTTCCGCGATGTAGGAGTCAGTTCATAAATGGAATATTTTCATGGGAAACCCAATTGGGACTTTCTGAATACGGTTTTTAACATTGTTAGAGCCCTTTAGACATGAAATAACACCCCTATGGTCACCTTTACACTCCTATTATTCTTTGTTCACAACACATTGCACAACTCATTATTTCTTCTAAACTTAAACCAAAAACCTACCACTTCCGCATGGAATGGGAGGAGAACCTTTGTCCACTCTATGATGTCAAGTGTTAAGGTAATGGCTCAATGTTTTGTGCCATTACTGCCGCCTAGTGACCAGAATAATACATATCCCTTGCATTTGAGTATGTTGTGACTAATAACAGACCATAGTCCACCGCCGAACAGCCATCATTTATTCATTAAGTTATGAAAAACCGCGACATAGCGAGGGACGACTGTAGTGTGCTATAAAGCAATGGCGTGCAAACCAGCGTCTGATAGCGTGATCGCCACCTGCCATCGTCGTAATTCACAGCCCTGATCATTCATTTATGGACACACTTGAACGGAAGCCATCGTGGACCTCTCTCTCTCTCGCTCCCTCACACATGAGCGCATCTCATCTAAAATGTTACAACCTTCAGTGCATGAATGAATAATCAGGAATTAGCTTCAATCATGGCGAGCGGCCGGCCATACCACGCCCACTATAAATGATGCCTGAGTGGGAATTGCTCTGAGATTTACGTCATAAAAAAGGAGTGCCGTTTCAAAAAATTGGCTACATGAGATAATAAATGAGATATTAGAAAGCATAACTAACTTGAAAGTGTAAAAAGAAGTCAGAAAAGTGGAAAAAAGTTGACCAAAATGTTATACGAGTGTAAAAAGAAGTAAACCATTCATATTCTTTGTCATACATGTGGAAAAAGTTAGTGTCATGAAAGTGTAAAAAGAAGTTAATCCCAACATTCATGGGTATTAAAAAAGGTGAAGACTAAGAGCCATCTATATTCATCTACTTATCATTAAGATTATTTTACATCATACAAGTGTAAAACAAAGTTGAAGTGTAAAAAGAAATTAACATTACTTAACAGCCATACAAGTGTAAAAAGAAGTTAACCACTAACATTCTTGTCAGACTAGTGTAAGAATAAGTTCTCACAGGGGTAAAAAGATGAACACTGAGATTAACTGTTTTAAAGGTGTAAAAGGAAGATGAACACTGAGATTAACTGTCATTTAAGTGTAAAAGGAAGATGAACACTGAGATTAACTGTCATTTAAGTGTATAAGGAAGATTAACACTGAGATTAACTGTCATTTAAATGTAAAAGGAAGATGAACACTGACATTAACTGTCATTTAAGTGTATAAGGAAGATGAACACTGAGATTAACTGTCATTAAGGTGTAAAAGGAAGATGAACACTGAGATTAACTGTCATTAAGGTGTAAAAGGAAGATGAACACTGAGATCAACTGTCATTAAGGTGTAAAAGGAAGATGAACACTGAGATTAACTGTCATATAAGTGTAAAAGGAAGATGAACACTGAGATCAACTGTCATTAAGGTGTAAAAGGAAGATGAACACTGAGATTAACTGTCATTAAGGTGTAAAAGGAAGATGAACACTGAGATTAACTGTCATTTAAGTGTAAAAGGAAGATGAACACTGAGATTAACTGTCATTAAGGTGTAAAAGGAAGATGAACACTGAGATTAACTGTCATTTAAGTGTAAAAGGCAGATGAACACTGAGATTAACTGTCATTTAAGTGTATAAGGAAGATGAACACTGAGATTAACTGTCATTAAGGTGTAAAAGGAAGATGAACACTGAGATTAACTGTCATATAAGTGTAAAAGGAAGATGAACACTGAGATTAACTGTCATTTAAGTGTATAAGGAAGATGAACACTGAGATTAACTGTCTTAAAGTGTAAAAGGAAGATGAGCGGTATGATTAACTGTCATGAAGGTGTAAAAATGAGCCGAATACTGAGATTAACTGTTGTAAAGGTGTAAATAGAAGTTCACCACAAGCAAACTTTACCTGTCATGCAAGCGTGAAAAGAAGTTTACTAAAGTGTCACAGATTTTCTCGTGACTTCTTTTTACACTTGCATGACAACTGCTGTTTCACATCTTTTTAGACTTGTATGTTAGCGGTCAACCTGTTGTTCCACTTGTTTAATTATAGATGGCAGTTAAGAATGTTACTTCAAAGGTGCTTGTGCAGCTCAGAGCGATGGAATAGATTACTCCCAACAGTAAAAAATGCATCTAAACACCAAAAAGTCAGGTCATCCTGCAATGGGTTGTGTACCTAATGAAGTGTCCTACTGTATGTAGCAGATGAAGGAATGAGTGCACTGTAAACTATAAAATGCCTTTTGTGCGCGCTATGTGTCGACTATTGTGGTGTGTTACAGCTTCTTGGAACAAAGTAGAAATGTGGACTGTGAAGCCTTAGGGCGGCTGCTAAAAGGGAGGTGTCCGGTATAGACATGACAGCGTCACCACGGGGCTCCTTATTATTATGAACATCATTCGTCTGGATGTCTGGCCGGCCGCGCAGATAGGCGATGCTGACATGTTAATAAACGACCCAGGGTGCCTCTCTTCCTCATCTGTGCCCTCAGCCCCATCAGCAACACAAATGCACATGTGCACACGCACATGTATACAAGCATTCCCCCAACGGGGACAGGAGGCGGCCATTTGTTTTCCTGAAGGTCCCCCGCACTCGTCCATTGTTGTTTGCACTGAAGGGGACAAATCCAATTCATTGTGATGACAAGAATGCTGTGATATACCACAATAAGCACAGCACGGACGGAGATGATAGGACAGCTGCTGTGCAACAACACTGGCAAGCATATTACACAAGATTTCTTTTTTTTTTTTGTTACCCATTATGTATTACAAACTTTATTTATACAGAGGCTTCACCATCGAGAATAAACACCTTATCAAGTGAGAATTATTTCATTATCTCTCCATTTGTCCACAGTACTTTGTAGTTTTCTGTTAATGTTTTTGGTTCAATACAAAATGTGATTGTAGATGTTATTTTACTTATATTATTATATTATGTTGTCTTATATTATAATATTATTATATTATTAAAATAGAAAATACATACTGTACATTTAAAAGGTTTTTAATTATGAAAAAACTTAAGTTTAAATTCATTTTTCTTGAAATTTGTGTAAATAACTGAATGTTTATACCTTATTTAAACATTTTGTGTATTTTTCTATCCAATTAAAAATGATTGGGCATTTAAAATTTAAGTTCATTTTAACAGTATAATATTAAAACAATTTTTTTGTCAAATAAACTGCTAAAATTACACAATTGAATTGAATATATGTATTTTTTTATTATTTAAAAAGTCAAAATTTGATTGTAAATTTTCCAAATTAGGACTGTCTGGCCTTGGCAGAGGTATTTGCGTCTCCATATTACCATTAGATTACAATTTAGAACAAAAAAAGTAAGTACAGTAATCCCTTGTCTATCATGGTTAATTCCATCCAGACATGACCGTGATAAGTAAAATATATATACAGTCAAACCTGTCTTAGTGGCCACCTTTATAGAACGGCCACCTGCCTATAGCAACCACTGAAAAATCCCCCACAGCAAATTTACATGTTATAGACCCTGTGTATAGCAGTCACCTGTCCAACGCGCCCAGCGGCCACCCATTTGGTCTCCCTTGGTCAATATCTGACCGCATATAGCGGCCAAATTACCAACTCAAGTAAAAGCTTCATGCACGAAAAAGTTTCGTTTTTCAATCAATGAAGCCGTCGTGTGTAGACTTTAATTACTGAGTCCTAGCTCAGTCACAATCATTCACAAGATCCACACAAACTGTCAGTTGTTCCACATAAAAAAGCCTGAGTTGGGTTGTACTTAATTGAAGTATTTTAGAATGTACTCACGTTATTTTTCATCAATCCTCATCCACAAATCCATCAATGTCCTCATCTTCTGTATTTGACACAAACAAAGCCGTCTTCTTTTCCGTTCGCTACTAGTCTGTTAACTTGTCAGTGTTATTCAGCTCCGAAGCAAAGAAGGAAACTTCTCCTGTTGCTTCTGCCAACTTTATTTCTTGAACGCGGCCACCAGACAGCAGCTCAGAACACACACACATCTCTCAGCATCGTCTCTCCTTCCTGCTTGCCCACAAGGCAAAGGTTAAACAAGCCCCACTACATAGGTGTCCAGCCAATGCCTGTAAGAAATGACACCGTTTATTTCCTGGTGTGCACTGGTCAATACTGTAATGCCGCTTGTTGTGGGGAAGGAGAGACTCACGTCACCGATGCACTTTAATGGCTTTATTAACAGCGGAGAACACTGCAGGACTTTACATCCACGCCAACATAAACACACTTCCCAACTCTCTCCAAACTCACAGCTAGCACTGAGCCTAGCTCTCCTGCTCGAGACGCCCACCGTCACTTCCCGATGAACTAAAGCTGTAATGACACTCTGCCGTATAAAAAGTAAAATATTAAAAACAAGTGTAAGACATTACTAGCACAGCTTTGTTCTGTGGGTGGTGGATATATTCTATCAGTTATTATTAAGCCTCTAGCTTCCTTTTAGTAAGTAAAAACCTTGGCTATGATTGCACTACATTGTCATGTAGACCTACAAAGTACACTTGGAAGAACAAGAGGTGAATAAATGTATTGCAACTGATGTGAAACTGATGAGGGGTAGGATTAAATAAGCTTTGCTTCTTCCTACTCCTTTTTGGACATGCAAAATTGTGAATTGTACTATGTGATGTGCTACTGTTTGACTCATATGCATGTTCAGGATTAAAACCATGAACCATGATAATAACAAGCCTAGTAGTGCCGTACAACTTTTATCCGCAGTCCGCAGTGCCCTATACTGGTCAACATTATTATTATTCCCCCCCCCCCTTTTTTTCCTCTACTGGTCAACATTCAAACTGGACGCCAACCTGTCTATAGAGGCCACCTGTCTATAGCGGCCACTTTCGCAGACTCCCTCTAGTGGCCGCTATAGACAAGTTTGACTGTGTATATATATATACAATATATATATACAGTATATATATATATATATATATATATATATATATATATATATATATATATATATATATATATATATATATATAAAAATATATATATATATATATATATAAAACGGTATTTTTGTAGTGAGGGCATAGAGAACCTGTTTGGCTTTCTAAATATGATTTTTAACATTATTAAAGCCCTGTAGACATGAAATAACACCCCTACAGTCACCTTTACACTCACATTACCAAATATAGTAGACATAAACAGAGAAAATAAGCCATTTAAGACATACATAAGACTCATGCTCATGGTGTTTCAATAAATGTCTTCTGGAGGTGTGGACAGGAAGTGACGGTGGGCCTTCAGACTTGAGTGGGTAAGCTGGAGTATGGCCAAAACAGCAGCCCATGCTATTATTAATGATGATAATGGTGACTATTATTGTAATTATTATGAAGTTATTACTGTGCCTGTTGTGAGGTAAATCATTCTAAAATAATAAAAGCATGCCGGTGGCACAGGCCAAGTGGCCAGTGCAGGCTACAGTTCATCAAGGTCTTGTATTGCCTTAAACTGCATGTGTTTTAGTTCATTAATAATGTTTTTATGCTTGAAAATGCCTGATTTAGGCCAAGAATGTGTAACAATTGCTTAAAAATGCATTTTTTGGGCTACGAACAGGACGTAGTCAACAACAAAACAGCAATCATTTATTCATGAATTTTTGAAAAACCGTGATGAGTGAGGGAGTGATGTAGACAGGGACTGTACACATTTTAGCAGCAGATGGCATGCTTTCTTTGTAAAAGTGCAGGCATGTACGCAGCTCTATTGTGGAGAGCTGGACAATGATGGAGTGCTGCATTCCATTCCCACTGCAGTCATCCTGTCTGTTCCCTTAGCACTCCATTCCATCATGGCAACGTTTGCCCTTAAGGAAATATTGGGGATGAAAGTGGTGCACCTGTGTTTCCTTCGTACTGGGGGATGCACAAAGCAAACTACCACTCCTCAACCAATATAAATGAGTCCAAGATTCTTCTAATAAATGTGAAATTGGCCGACAAATGATTTTTCCATCATGAAAACGAGAAAACAATGTCTGGAATTGAGCAGAAAGATGGAAACCTCCTCCTTATTCGCTCATTAAGATCCAAATACATCAAAAGATCTTTCCAGTCATCCTCATTGTCATGCAGGGATGCTCGGCCATCCCAATTAGAGGGACAAAGGAGGCGGTAATTACAGATTTTTAAGAGTAGAATGCTATATGGATCAAAACACAATTAAAACTTCAACCTCTTATCACCAAGCTGATGAGCCCCCCCACTCAGCTGGCGCTTAATACTTTAAATCTAGAAGAGGCGGGTTGTTTGCCCACGGACCAAAACGATGAAAACGGCGCTCTCTCTCGCACTCCTCCCGCCCAGCACTAAATTAACGGCACCAGTTATTCAGCGCCCGCAGACTCTTTAACGCCAGCCAGCCTTTTGGAGACGGCTCACATCCTCTTGCTTTTGTAATTGGATGTCCACTTCAATAATTGATTGGAACAAATGTGAAATGGATGAGAGGGTCTAAGTGTTCTCCATCACACGCTTTCTGGTTCAGCAGGTTCACGGCCGACTGAATGCTCAAAGGAAAGGAAAGGAAAGGAAAGGAAAGGAAAGGAAAGGAAAGGAAAGGAAAGGAAAGGAAAGGAAAGCGGTCACACCGCACAGATTTAGCTCTTTATTTTGCCATCTGATTGCTGTGCGTGTTCAAGGACGGGACTTAGTTATGTTTGTGATGAGGAACTCCACAATGCACGCATGCATACTGTACAACCTCCACTACCTTTACAACAGTGGCCACAACTCCCCCCCCCAGCGGCCAATGAACCTAACATGCATGTTTTTGGAATGTGAGAGGAAGCTGGAGTACCCAAAGAAAAAGATCACACAAAAACTACTTCAATGTTTCCGGCCAGTGTAACACGTATGGGTTTCACACCAACAGCTGAGTAGCAACATTTTCAAGCGTATGCAGAGGTAGATAAAATTGCTTGGGAGTCTTCAAATGCAGCTACTGCCATTTTGTCGTTTTTTTTTTTGTTTTGTTTTTTTTAACTACATCAGGAGTTTGCCCACAGCCACATCTCCGCCCATGTTTTTTTTTTTTTAACCCGGCGCTAATTAGAGAGCCAGATGGTTATTTACTTTTGTAGACATACGCACCCAGCGACTGAGACTCAATCAATTGACAATAAAGCAATTGCGTCAAAGTGGAGTGCATGACAAATTTACTGTTAGTTCATACAACTTTGCTGTCTAAAGTAGTAAAAATAAATACATAAATAAATAAATAAAGTGTCTTTTTTGTCCTTGTGTGTCATCTTGTGTTCGAGAGCAGGAGGACAGGATGCTGTCACCATAATGCATGACGGGAAAGAGAAAGCAGGTGCTGAGATGATGATCGGCCCCCTTCAAAGCTGAATAATTGCATTGACAACCTAAGCCCCCCCTCCTTGCGAAGACAATCCGCCCCGACGCCGCCTCGTATCCACCTGCCAAATGCTAAACACGAGTCCATCCATCACAGCGCCACTTGACAAATACATTCCATAATAGAAGTTTATTTTTTATGGGAGGCTGAATCAGAGGCCTTCCCATGCATACAAAAACGTGTCAGAGTTATTTATGGGCCCTGCTGAGCGCTACAATATGTCATATCAAACTCCTATTTTGCCTTTCCTGCCGCCGCGTCGCCTGTCAATATGGCGGCGGCCATCAATAACACAGAACACCGGCGCAGATAAAGCCCACGGTGGAGCGCCGGGTCGCGCTGTGGTGGAACGTCCTCCGCCTGCTGCTCAAGAACCCACAGTGATAAGACCACACATCTACTACACTGATACCGCCGCACTCTAACAAACCAACACACTGATACCACATTCACACACTAAGATATACACCAGTTCCATTGCTCAGGGGGGGCATTTTCACAGGTTCCCAATATGTGGCGCCCCCTATGGGTTGGGTTCAAAATGCTTTGTAAGACATGCTAGCATACATGTAAAACATATCCTTCAGGTTTCGTCATCATTAGGCAAGTGCCCAATCAGTTATGTACAATTAGTTAATAAGGCAAAGATGTTTTGCTTGATGGTGGCCATGTTTGTCAACAAATATTTCTCAAATTTTACACACATTAGATTGCCAGTACCGTAAAGGTATGTAGCAAATTTGGTGGTGATTCGGCTAAACACGCCAAAGTTACAGTGGCTGTTTTGTAGAGCTGTGTGAGAAATGTGAAAACAATGTAACTTACATCGGACTGCGCCACCATGTGGCGTATTTATCAGAAAAGTAATATCATAGGCAACAATATATTGACATGCGCATGCATGTTTGTTGTCGTCCTCTCTCTCTCTCTACCAAACAGGCTGGATGACAAGAGAGTTCACTCTGTGCATCTGTTTCAACACCTGGACGTGGAATGAACGGAGTGAAGGAACCCTCCTGTCAGTGATTCAGTCTCTTTGTCACAATGGGGAGAGATGGGGTGCTAGCAAGTGTACACATGCTAGCAGTGTGTGAAAAAAGTTTGTGACAAAGACAATGAAACAAATAATACAAAATGGTGGAACTTACGTTTCAGCAGCCAAAGTATAACACTTCATTGTGCACCAAATACATTTTGCTGCATCCAAAACATGTACTTTGACCAAACTCCCACAAAACGATACACCTCATTAAACATAAACAGCGTATTCCACACACAATGTTGCTAAAAGTTCACCCAGGAAGTGTATATCCAAATGCGCTAACGTCTGCATTGACACACTTTGTCAACTTCTGAGTATTTCCGGCTTACTTCTCATTTTTTGGGGGGGGTCAATATTCAGACAATCACGAAAGCGACACAGATTCATAATCAGAAATATGGCGTTCTCGTACTTTAGTGAAACATCTTTCCATTTATTAAACAGTCTAACTTTTCCCGTCTAAACTTGAAGTGAATGTCTTTGAAAAAGTTGGTAACGAACGAATTGTCGTTCATCAGTGACTCGTCAAAGCAGAGTTGAGGACAGATAGTGACTTGCATGTGTGATGGCCGCTTGTTAAAGAAGCCGGATCAAATAGTCTAAGCAAAGCTTCCCATCCCAACGGACGATTGATTGACACGCAGATGTCGGTTGGCTTCTGAAAAAAAAAAAAAAGTAATTTCATTTAAGACCTCCACCTGTGTTGAAAGCGAAGGCTATCCTGCCTAGGCAGCGCCCCCCCAATGATAGGACATGGAAGTGATGATTAGCTTTTCACTTTCCAAATACTGCTGATGGCTGAGGTTTTTTCCTCTGATAAAATAGTGATGACAATTGTCTTCTTCGGGGATTTTGTCAGCATTAGTCCATCTGATAAAAGGCATAACCATGTGACATGAGGGACACACTATTTGTATCCCGGACACATCCACTGGATTTACAGTCCATCCACCGCCGAATGGATCCTGTGAAGAATTCTGTCGATTGTGTGGAAGTGACTGTTGATTAATGTGGAAGCAAGTGAGGTAGAGTGGGGCGTACTACTTGGCTTGTCAAGGAAATGTTTGTCAAATGCACGGTGCTGGAGTTTCACATTTTGTGTGTTTGTAAAAGTAAATCAGATCACCATGTAAGATTACGAGTGGCATCCATACGACGACCTATGACCTAGGCTTCAGATAAATATCGTCTAAAAATAGAAGTGGAGGAAAACCATGTCAACAAAATGCCGTAGATTAAAAAAAAATCCCATACCAAAGCCCATTTCCCTTATGTCTCTGGCCAAAGTCACAAGTACCGTATTTTCCGGACTATAAATTGCTCCGGAGTATAACTCACACCAGTCAAAAATGTACAATGAAAAAAAAAAACCCATCTAAGTCGTATTTTCTAAAATCAGAGACCAAAAACCAGACATTTTATCTTGAAAGTCAAGTTATAGTAATAATAAAATGGAGAACAACAGGCTAAATAGGCGACGTGAATAGGTGGTATGTTAACGTAACATTAACAGCTATTCAGAGAACTATAGCCTAAACGACATAACATAACTAGTTTATGCATTCTCAGTTGTCTTTATTAGTTGATGTTTACATTATAACTTTTCAGTGGTACAGGAATGATAGGAGTAGCAAATACTGGAACACAAAACTAGCACGCACTCTTGCAGCTCTCAGTGTGAAAAAAAACATTTATAAGTCGCTCCGGAGTATAAGTCGCAGGACCAGCCAAATCATGACAAAAAAGTTTGAGTTATAGTCCGGAAAACACCGTAAATGGATTGATCTCGGCTATGTCGCCAAGAGGCATGGACATCAACAGGTTCCGCTCTATTATCTGCGTTTTATAGCTCAAATGGTTGCATCAAAAAAGTTTTGGCTGATTGTGTGTGTCATTTATGATTAGTTTTTGTTGATGCAACATATTGCATCTGCAGCTATACTGTGTGGCGGCTGTTGATGAAGCCGCAGGTTGGCAAAAGCCCAGCAGAAGAGCCTAACAGTACTTTTATTGTTGTTTTTACGGGATGGCATACATTAAACTTGCTGTGGCCGCAGTAAATAAAGTTTGTTGTAAAGTTTTGCTGCTGGGCTTGTAAAGCAGCAGCCGTCGCAACCGGGTCAAATTAGTGTCCGCCATGCTAATAAAGCTGACTTGTCATATAATTGACGTGTTTTTGGTGCATAAATGGCACGTTTCTCTGCATAAATGAGTTGAAATGAATGCAACAGCAACTTAGTGTCAATTTATCAAGCCATTGCCACAAACGCCAGCTTGCAACGATGCTAATTGAAGCTTATTGATAAATGTTTTAAAGCGCCGCACATCCACTTAGCCTTGCCATCAAGGAATTCCAACATTTGATTTGCTCTTTCATGTCGTCTGCACGGTGGAAATGACAGCCGTTCCTTTTACTCATCACGTTTCATTATGTTTGGCTAAAGCGCCTGCGCCATTAGCCCCGCCGATATCATAAGTTATGAATGAGGGCGCGTGGCACAGCACATCAACGCTCAGGGCATCATCGCACTCGCTTGGTGCCGTCTGAAGACCGGATGACATGAGACACGCACGACGCTTCCCTTCGCTGTCGTAGAGTTCACCCCCTCCACGCTGACATGGTTAATCAGACCAGAAGCTGATTGGGCTCCATCTCGCCATCAGATGGTTCGTTGCTTTCAAGCGCGTTTGCCAGGGATTAAACACATAAAAGTGAGCAGAGTTCATGCTCTGTCAAGACGGCTGTAATGGGATTTGCAGATCATTATGTGAAGCTTTAGGGAGAAAAGCTCTGTCGTCGGGGAGAGGTCTCAAGTTTTGTCACTTGATGTTTTTTACATTTATCTCGCCATTAGCTGCACATCTTTTTACCACGGGACGCTAAATCCTGTCGCCGGAAGCTTCATTTGAGTCCGTCAACGTCCTCGCTCTTTGATATAGATTAGGAACGTCCATAATAATCAAAATGATCGTTGATTCATCGCACCTTGAAGCGAATGCGCTACTTGGCTGCATCCAGCAAAGGTGCTGTTGCTTCTTACCAAAAAGCTCAAACAGCGAAACAGGAGTTCAGAACACACCATTAGGAAATTCAATGCAATTCATTTATTACCAATCACAGCCGTCCCTCGCTACATCGCGGCTCGAACACCACGCCCTTAGTCTATTGCGGTTTTTCAAAAATGGTGAACTATTATTAGTAAAATATATGCACATTTAAGCAAATTGCACATATTCTTGGCCTAAATTAAGCATTTAAGCATCAAAATGGCTAAATGGACACAAAGACAAATAAAAGGCATTCAGAAGACATGACTGTAGTGTGCTTTAAGGAGGGAGTCCTGGGACACTAATAAATGAATGAATCACACAAGAAATAAAAATAAACTTGATAATTTTGTTTTCCTCAGTCTCTCACCTCCAAACAGGCAGGAAAAGGGTTCACACTCACCTTGGTGCATTTGTTCCACAGAACAATGGCATGAACGGAGCGAGCCCTTTTGTCAGTCATGCAGTCTTTGTCTCAGTGGGTGGAGGCGGGACCACTCGCATGCACACAGAGTGCAGAAGAGTGTAACAAAGTAGAAATTCTTTTAGGAGATAATATATTGTCATATTTTTTTTCATTGTACTTTTCTTCATGTCGTCTGGTATGGTGTCATCTTGTGATACCTCTGTTTTATACGTATTGTCTCTTAGCATGACTGGCAGACAGAACAGTGCTGACAGGGTCCAAATAGAGCCCCAACCATCAACGAAATGTACACCTTTGTAGGTCACGTTTCTGTCTTTGAATATCTCCAAGAGAAATCTAATTGCATTTCCTGTAGGAAGTATGATCCAAAGCAGACATTCCCCACCGCTCGCCTGGCTAGGAGTCACCTGCAGCGACCTGTCAATCAATGTGACTGGCACTTGTCAAGTGGAGAAGAGCCCTAATTTCATGTCTCTCGCTCTTTTTTTTTGATTGGTTTGTCATCTTTCATCTGGGGACCCTATTTGTTGGCTTTTTCTTAACCCTGAAAAGGGACGTGTCAGTCAAGATGAGTGACAGGCCTCCGGCCCTGCGTGTGGAAAGGCGATGGAAAGATTCCCAGCAGCTGCAGCGCTGGAATTCAAAAGTGAGTTGGCTGCCATGTGACGCAGGCCATATTCAAGTTTGTTTCAATTTTGCTTTGTCTGATCTTTTCAAACTTGCCTCTGAATATAACATCAAATGTGTGCTTGTACTTTGTTGCTAAGGGCGCCAAGAAAGGTTGCAGACATGGGAGTTGAGCAAGGTTTGCTATCTGGTTTGTAGCCGCCTTGAGACGGCTACCGTTTTTTTTTATGCTGGACATAGACCGGTGCCAGCAAACCGACGGGGCCTTGTAAAGGTCAGATCACAGTCGCCCAGATGGGATCTGACAAGCGCTTGGACCAGTCTTCTTTTCCCTGTAAGCAACACTGGACTTGAAGCAGATGTTCTCCAGGGAGAACCAGTTGGGTGTCAAGCGTCACCGTAGGACTTTTTTTTTTTTTGTCCTGTGGTGTCCATCCATTCATTTTCTATGCCGCTTCTCCTCATTAGGGTCGCGGGGGTATGCTGGAGCCTAGCCATTTTTCCCTAAGAGCAGGAATATAGTCCTTTTTCCACATAAGCATGGTTCTATTTCAATTAAAGACAACTTTTTTATGATGTATAATTGAATAATTGACGTATCAGGATACTAGCATTAGTATATATTAGTATATAGTGTTCCCTCGCTATAACGTGGTTCACTTTACGCGGCCTCGCTATTACAGATTTTTTTTGGGTGCAATTTTTTACAGTGTAGCATTCTTTTTTCTTTTTTTTAATTAACAGAGTGAACACATTGTGTTCTGCATCCTGATTGGCTAAGGGCCTGTAGACCAATCAATGTCCTCCATGCCATGTGTCCTGTACAGTACAGAATGCGATCAGCTTGCCTATCTTACATCATAGTTCCATCGCTGGCAGTGTGGCTCTTTAGTGCTGCATGTTTGCAAGTTTCCTCTCCGACACAACTCACAATGTCGATTAAACGCTCTGCACCGCCAAAGGCACCTGCAGTTGTACCCAAAAGGCAGAGAAAGATGCACAAAAAGTTGGAATTCTGGACATGCTGCAGGAAGGTAGAACTTACACAGCTGTAGGGTGCCATTACGGGATAAATGAATTTTCGGTTCGTACCATAAAGGAGGAGGAAAACAACATAAGGACGACATAGGTGAACAAATTTAAAGCCATCATGGAGGAAGGGGGATATAAGCCAGAAAAAAACAAATGAAAAAACATATCCTGTAAGCAAAAAAAAAAAAAAAGTATAAAAAATGAAAAAAAATTACTACACAGGTATTAACTCAGGTATTTTTTGGAAGCTAAACGTTAAACGAGGGAACACTGTACACACAGTACAAGCCAAAGGTTTGGACACACCTTCATTCAATGCGTTTTCTTTATTTTCGTGGCTATTTACATTGGAGATTCTCAAAGCTATGAATGAACACACGTGGAGTTAACAAAACCGTGTGAAAGAACTCTAAATATATCTAATATTTTACATTCCTCAAAGTAGCCACTCTTTGCTTTTTTGATAGCGCTGCAAACCGTTGGTGTTCTCTCATTGAGCTTCATGAGGTAGTCACCTGAAATGGTTTTCACTTCACAGGTGTGCCTTGTCTGGGTTACTTAGTGGATTTTCTTGCCTCATTAATGGGGCTGGGACCACCCACCAGCTGTGTTGTGCAGAAGTCAGGTTGACACACAGCCCACAGCCCTATTGGACAACTGTTAGAATTCATCAATCAGCAAAGTCAAGAGAAACGAGAGGCCATCATTACTTTAAGAAATAAAGGACAGTCAGTCCGGAAATTTGCAAAATCTTTGAATGTGTCCCCAAAACCATCAAGCGCTACAACGAAACTTTCTCACATGAGGACCGCTCCAGGAAAGTGTGATGGTGTGGGGGCATACTGAACCAGGATGGGTACCACAGCATCCTGTAGCGACATGCCATCCCATCCGCTCTGCGTTTATTTTTCAACAGGACAATGACCCCAAACACACCTCCAGGCTGTGTACGAGCTATTTGAGAGTAATGGAGTGCTGCGCCAGATGACCTGGCCTCCACAGTCACCACAACTGAACCCGATTGAGATGATTTGGTGTGAGCTGGACCGCAGAGTGAAGGCAAATGGGCCAACAAGTGCTAAGCATCTCTGGGAACTCCATTTGAGTGGAATACCTCTTGAAGCTCATCAAGAGAATACCAAGAGTGTGCAATCAGTAATCAAGGGGAGCAAGGGGTCCTACTTTGCAGAAACTAGAATATAAGACAGGTTGTCAGTTGTTTCACACTTTTTTGTTAAGTACATAATTCCACGTGCGGATTCATAGTTTTGATGCCTTCAGTGAGAATCTCCAATAGAGCTACAACAATTAATCGATGATTAATCGATTATCCAATTAATCAACAAAGATTTTGGTAATCGATAGTTTCATTTAAAAATGCACTGTAAAGATCCTGATTTCAGCCTCTCAAATGTGACTATTTTTCATTTCCTTAGTCATCCATGAAAGCAGACCTATTATCTTTGTGTTTCAGGAAAAACAAGCTAGTCACACACATCGACTTTGCCGCTTTATGATAGGCAACAGCACGCAGTGATACGACGGAAGAGAAAGTAATGGCGAGTGATTGTGAGGTCTGATTTTTTCAACGAGGCATTTTTGTGATGCAAATGTATTACTCTTTTGAACGCATACTGTTTTGAAAAGCCAAACTCTTCGCTTAAGTGGCCCCAGCAACTAACACTGTCACCGAAATTTGACCAGAACTGGGCTCAAGGGACCAAGTGGGGAGCTAAGTCACTGTTGATGTAGTACACCACTGATGGGGATGTCATACAACATCATGTCAAAAAGTCCCAACTATCCCTTTAAATAGCTAGGGTACTCACAATTCCATTTGGACCAACTTCTAAGAATATTTTTTTGACCTGAATGTAATAAAAGTACCACCAAAAATGTTTCCAAAAAACCCCACTCAATAAAAGCAGTTTGTTGTGATAAAAAAACATCTCAGCCACCCATCATGGACATGTAATTGACTTAGAAAAATATAAATGTCCTTTGTTTCAGATGAAGACATATTGATGATTAGCTACTGTAGAGCAGCCACGCCTTCTAAGAGAGATAGAAAGACAGCCCCCAGTGAAGAAAACACGCTTTCCGTTTTGAAATCACAACAATATTATTCCGCTTAAGCGCTCACGGTTTGGGGCATTTAAAATGAGATTGAAATGAATGCAGACAAATTAATGAGCATACTAATCACAAGACTTGTCTCCTTTGTCCTTTCCTGGGCAAGTTCAATTCTTCTTCCTGCACCCGTGCAGCATGGGGGACACCGCCACCCGCCACCCCCCCTTAAAACCAGCTGTGATCTACTCCACAGTTGCCCTGAGCAACAAAAATGTTAATTGGGCTTCTAATATGCAATTTTGCTGGCCACAATCTGTAAATACCACTTAACATCAACGTGATTAACCAAGCAGACACACAACAATGCCTCAATATTAATTATGCATGTGAACAATAAGAAATAAAATATTTTAAATATTTTAGAACAGTTTCTCTCAATTTGGTAATTTCAAAAATATTCCAAAAGTAATTCATTCAAAAATATTTCAACAAAAACAAAAAATGTTACTTTAAAAATGCATTGCTCATTGTGATCAATAAGAATTTTATATTTTTTTAAAAACATTTTAAAAACAAAATACCAAAAAAATCTGCAGGTTGAACACTGTTGTTTCTGTATATTACTAGGGAAAACAGTTGGCCGAGTCATACATAAATATATACATGGCCTAAAAATGGTTTAAAGGGCACTATGAATATTGAATAAAACTTTTTTGCAGTGGCACTGAACCAGCATAGAAGATGGAAGCCCAGCACACACAAAAAGTGTTGTAATTGTTCCAAGTGAAGCCGGTGGACTGCATGCAGACAGACATGCATTATTTTGACAGTAATGCACTAAAGTGGCCTATCAACAGCAAACAACAACTGTTCATCTGGCGGAGGCAACCTATGTTGCTCATTGCCGTACATTAGCAGCCTTAAAATGCTGCCAGAGTCGCATTAATCCGCCATCTCGTTGCATAAAATTTCCATGTGATTTGTATTCAGAATTTTAGATGACCGGCAGAGCACCGGCAAACCCTCATTATTTCATATTCAATCAATCACTCATCGGCGAGCGCCGCCGCCACGCATGGCCTCAGCGGCGCACGATTTCATCTTGATTATGGAGATTGGCGTTAAAAATCGGAGCGACGACGCGGCGTTCCTCGCGCATGGCTGTTCTTGAACGCTCTTTCATGACTATTGACAAGCTGCATGATAATGTACTAATGCCTTGTCCGCCGCTTCAAGTCAAAGGCTTGAAGACGCCTCCGGGAAATGATGGGTCGTATCAGATGTGTAAATCTGAACGTCAGGATACCTTATATTTAATTTGCTTGACTGAAATAAAAAGAGCTCGTACTTTCTATTATTTCCATACAACAATAGCCAATTAGTTACATTTCTTTACAACACTGTTCCCAACTTTACACTAACTTGGTATATACTAAAATGCTTTCACTTATTTTTGTACCTGTTTTTAATGTCCCAGGACATCACCAGCTACTTGTTATGCTATGCTAAGCACATGTGGTCTGTCAGTGAAAGGTTTTTACAAGGCTGTTGTTGCGTAAACATACCATTACCATAAGCACGCCAACCAGCATCTTTACTGTATTCAACCGAGTCCCCTATAGTCGTCGGCCGTGTGGTTTACAAAACTAAAATAACCACTGGGGGCTCTAAGATCGCATCCAAAAAATTGGCTGTGGCTGTAGGCAACATCCAGATGTAGTGGTTTAATGAACTCCACATGATGACAACAGCTGCAACTGATGATGAGCAGCTTCGTCTAAGTCTGCATGCTGCTACTTAGCTGTCAGTGTGAAACCCATGTGTGTTACTAACGCTATGAATGCTGGCTGAGCGGTTCGCTCCTTACTGCTACTACAACATTGGTTCTGTTGCTACTGTGTTGTGTAAAAAGATCATGTGGTCAAAGAGCTATGGTTGTCCTTTCCACTTATTCATGCCCTCAGGGGTTGGACTAGACCAGGGGTATCAAAAGTGTGGCCCATGCGGCCTGATCCGATATTTAACTGGAAAACATAAAAAAACAAAAAAACAGCAAAATGGAAAAATCAGCAGTAAGTTTACAAGAATAAAGTAGTAATACTATGAGGAAAAAGAACTTCATTTTAGTAGCATAAAGTTGAAATATTAAAGACAAATGTTTGTAATATTATGAGAAACAAAACAATAAATAAAGTTGGCATTTTTAGATTAGGTTGCAAAAAAAACTACAATGTTACAAAAATAAAGTCAAAGTGTAACAGTCAATTATAAGAAAATTTACAAAAAGAAATATTTGGAAAATGAAAAAAAAAAACAACAGAAATGGGAAAATGTGCAATTTTACAAGAATAAACTCTTAATATTATGAGGAAAATGGTCATTTTAGCAGCATAGAATTATTAAAGAAAAAAGATATCAAATACCATGAGAAACAATGGAAAATTAAAAAAATAGTAATTAAAAAAAAGAGTAAAGCCTGAAGTTCATATTAATAAACGGCTTTTTCCACCGACATCGCAAAGCTGAGATGCAGTTTTTTCTTGAAATATAAGTTCTTAGCATACGTATCTACAGTACGTGTGTTGCTTTATAAAATATCAAAGTGGCAAAGTTGCATCCTTTTATTTTTCACTCTGTGGCCCTCACTGAAAAAAATGTGGACACTCCTGGACGAAACCCTCTAGCACCCACTCAATCTTAATTCTTGAGGAAGCATGTTTCTTTGTTCTAGCAGTTGAATTTGAGAGCCACGACCTCAAATCCCCTAAAACACCTTTGGGACTTTTGACATCAAATGGACACAAATTCCTCCACAGATACACTCCAAAATTCACTGCTTTCTTCCATTTGCACGTCCTGCAGCTCAGGTGTCCCATTACTTTTGTCCATATGGTGTAGACGAGCATCAACTTCTCCCCCGTCCGTGCTACAAGACTCAAAGATCAAGCCTGTCTCTGTGGAGACGGACATGCAGCGGGTCACAGATCATTAAGAGCCATCTATCAGCCGCGTTCAAGGCCTGTAATTCCCCTCCCAAAAATGGAATACGTCCATGTGAATGTGTCAGCAGCACAAAATGAAATTATCACGCTAGTTTATTGACTGGGATCAAATGTGAAAGGCACCATGGCGCGTGATTACATACTTGTCAGAGTGGTAAAAATGAGCTTTATCGTGTACAACTTCATCTGGACTTCAACACACACACACACACACAAAGTCGTAAGCCGCCACACCATGTGTGTGTGTGTGTGTGTGTGTGTGTGTGTGTGTGTGTGCGTGCGTGTGACGCCTTTGATGTCATGAATGATACTGGGCTGCACTGTGAATTGCCAATCAAACAAAGTTGAAGATGAGGAAGGGTTGAAGAGGGCAGCGTTCCCTTTCCACATAATCTCTCCAGGCGGGATGACAAGACCATGACTCTCCACCATTCACTGGCCACGTCCAAACATGAACACATCATCTCCTTCAATCACTTTCTTGAGGCTATGTCCACACTGGCATGGATACAGTCATCCCTCGCCACTTTGCGCTTTGAACTTGGCAGTTTCACTCTATCACGGTTATTCAAAATGATATTCGTGGTTGAATACAGCATTTTATTAGCAAAAAACATGCATATTGAAGGAAATGTTACGTTCTGTTGTGGAATAATAAGAGGCACAACACAACTTGTATGCAGTTGAGGGAAAAGGGATACCCCGTTTATTCCGTTCACCCTTAAATAGACCCAGTGAACAATAACAATGACGTGGATTACCAAACCTCATCCTTCCTTGGCCCTGTTGGCAGGACATTTTGAAATCACATAACATCTGGAACATATCTTGTATAACTTCGGTCACGATGACCTCCCCCTCAGTCACGTAGGCCTGAGTTCAACTGTCTTTCACAGAACAAAAGGTACTCTGGAGTTCACAGGACAAGAATCATTTTACAATATATTCCCCCCTTTTGGGGGTCCCAAACCCCCAAACCAAATAATAATGTCTCTTAGACCCGTCATTTCACCGTCTTCATTTTCCGAAAGAAGTTCAAAGATTAAGTTCGTGGGGATTTTGATGCATGCTTGTCCTGAAGAATGGGCACGGGGAAGTGGGGAACGTGTTATGGGCAGTGATTCGGTGTGTGGCAAGGTCGGGAGAAATGTTTCTGCTCATATCATCACCGCCCAGAGGATTATTGTGCCTCTGTAAGAATGGTGTAGGCCATCTTCAGTCCCTTCTTCGATCATCCGCCGATGATCAGCACGATGTCATCTGGAGGGACCCTTTGTGATGAGGGGCTTCTTTTGCCGAAACGAGGTGGTGACTTGGCACCTCACATGTTGGAGGAGGGCGCTCATCTCACCCCTTCCTCATAGCCTGCCTCCTGGATGGATGTCCTCCCGCACGATCTGGCTCCCTCGATTATAGCCCTCAGGAATGACTCGTCTCGGCTGGCGTGGTCCTCATGGATGGCTCGTCTCGGCTGGAGGGTCCCCTTGGTTGGTATAGCTGACCCTGTGCCAACTACTTATCTAACTGTCTGGTAACTATTATTATTATGAGTTAACTCAATGATCTACCAACTACACCTGTCTATAGAGATAGTATATATGTGTGGCATAAACTGTACTCTGAGTGCTGTGATATAGTGAATATTGAACAGATCACAAATTTTACTCCATGTCTAATTCTTCATGATCTAATGTACTTCTCAGGTAACTCATTGAATAACTGCGTCAGTGTAAACTCACAGCGACTACAGAGTAACTAACCTAGTAAGTGAGTGACATAATCCTGACATGGTAGTTAATGCTAAATAACTGAAATAATACACTTGTTAATAATAACTAACTGGTGTTACTCAGCAGTCCAACACTGACTAACTGTGAGTGAGTGCATTGTTGTTCAGTCCCGCCAAGTCCATTGTCCTTTTATGTCAGTCCTGTCCTTGGCATGGCGGTTTTCCACACGCTACTAGCACAGTTCGTGGAGAGGCCTCAGCGCATTGTGATATACAGTTGGTGGTGTCCAGCTCAAATTCCAGCTCCTTTCCCAATCCCACAGTCAATCATACCTCACGGCTCATTGAGTCCTCTGAGTCGGTGTCATCGTCCTCACGATCGTCCGGATTGGGAAATAGATCAGGCTGCTCGACCACCAGTTGCGCTAGCTGAGCCTCTGCCACTTTGGTAACCGCCAGCGCAGTCATCTGTCTTACAAAAGTCTTAATCAGTACTTTCTTCAGAATGGGTACGATGCAACAAAGTAACAGACATATCACTGTCAAAACTATTACTGCAGTTATTCCCGTTCTTGCCAGGTTAGCACCCCAATGCCCAAGCTTTGTGGTGAACCAGTCAAGTGCCTTTACATCTTTCCCTGCATTTCCTGTCAACTCTTTGCTTAGTTCACTAATTCTAGACATTGCTGTAGTAAAAGATCCTCTTCTGGCCGTGTTCATGGGTATGTAGGTACAACATTGTTCTCCAAACATGTGGCACACTCCCCCCTTCTCAGCAAGCATCCAATCCAAGGCTTGACGATTTTGCCATGACATTTTGGTTGTTTCCTGTAATTGTTCTCCGAGCGCTCTGAGGGCTTCATTGGTATAATTAATAAAGCGTTGTTGATTATAATACACGTAATTAATCCATTCCGCATTTTTATTGGGCGTAGTCCAGAGAAATATGGACTCCAGACCAGCCTTAATTTCACTCCTAGCTTTGAATTCCTCTGGAATTCCTCGTGGTTGCCCTATTGCGTCTAGATAGACTCGATAGTCTGGTATGTATGATCTTTTAAATCTAATGGCACCCTGTGTTTGGAGTACTTCTCGGACACCTTTGTACATTACTTGAACGGGCACGTTCATCCTTACCAATGTGCACAGGCCAATCCATTGCTGAGGCAGAACATTACGCAATATGTCATCTCCACACATCCAATAGCTGTCCGCTACTGCCGTAGATTGTACAGCCAAAAATTGATTATTAGGTATTGTCATTGTTATATTTTGACATGACTGATCATTTGGGCCTGGGTTCTCATACCATACCGGTCTGGTGACAAAAATCGGAATCATGTTTGCGTGTGGAAACCAAGATAGTACCCAAGTTACTTTACACTTCACCGTAGTATTTCCCACATAATTCCCAAGTTGGTTATCAGTCTTAAACCCACCGCTTGCGAAACATTCATACTCTGCCGTTCTATCTACTTTATACTTTGTTGGGGGTCCATCTAAGGCTGTTGTGAGTCCAAACTCAGTGCACACATTATCCTTAGCCCGAGCAGGCAGTGGACTCATTAAATTGTGTGTCTTTTTTGAGCCATAAATTAATCTACATTGTATGGTGCACATTGGTAATGAGAAAAGCCTAATTTTATGATTAGTTGACACGAATCCTCTTTTTTACATTTCTGCCTTTGTTCATCTGCACATGTTTTGAAACTGTTCTTTTCAGGAATTACAATTGGTAACGCGGTTGGAGCTGCTGAACATGCTATGCATTCCACATTTGTCATTTCCCTGGTTGTGTACCATATCCATTTATACCACCCATTGTATCTGGCTTGTTCCCATTTACTCTCTTCCTCTGTTTCAAAACTTCTTGGTCTACCATTACCAAAATCTGGGTAGTCAACAAAATCTGAATTGTTGTTTCTTGAGTCATAGTTGCTATAGGTACAGTTGTCACAATACTCATCATACAATACAACTGGTTCAGTTGTCATGGTCGTGAACCCTGCAGACGTTGTTATTACAGCTGATGTCGTTTGTACGCTGATTGTTGTGCTTCCACTAGTTGCCTGTGGATTGGGTACTGCAATAACAGGGGTCGGCGCTGCCACATCCATAGATTGTGGAGTGGTTGCTGTTGTGACAATGTCATGTAGGATCGGCCGAGGCTGCTGGGTTGCAGTAGTGTCAGTGACTTGCAAGGTCACCCCTACTGGAGTGGTCCTACTTTTCCGTTTTATTGGCCTTATTGGCAATTGCACAATTTTACCTCCTGGCGGTTCCGTATAGTACATACTTAGGATGTATGTCTGTTTATCTGGCCATGCTCCCCCTTTTGACTTGTCTACAATTAGATAAAAAGGATAATGTGGTTCTCTCCACTGCGGCTTTAGTCTAACACCCACTTCCCACTGCTGTGGTTTTTGTAGTACTATTAAAGTGCATTGGTCTGATCCCCATTCTGGAGGCTCATCTTCTATTTTAAAATCCACTCCACATATACCCCTACCGAATAGTGACACTGTAAGTGAACGAACATCCTCCACTCTCCCTAGTTGACTGACCTTAATTTTGGCAGTCCATAATTCTGCAAACTCTACATTGTCCCTCCGTTGTGCTGGTGCTGAGTGGCGTATAGTTGCATCGTACTCATCTGTTTCATGTCTTTGGACTTCCTTGGAGGACAGCGTCCCTTCCCCCTTGGTGTGAGACACTGGTATTGCATTCATCAGTGCCCACAACATGCAGCTCACCATCACCAGCAAGTGAATCTTTGGCGTTTGGCGTTCCATGTGTGCTTCCTTTGTTGCTCAACTCCTCCTCTTGCTTGGATTGGGCTGGACGCACCTTGGTGCAGTGGTTTAAATGGTACCACGTCGTGCTCCCTTCCACTTGGACAGCCGTCGGTGTTGCTCGCACCACCTTATAGGGTCCCTCTCGTCTTGGCTCGTGCCACTTTCGCCTGTACACCTTGATGTACACCTGATCGCCTGGCACCACCAGGCCGTCTGACACCTCCGTGGACTCAGGAGCCCTGCTTTTCTCCTGCACATAGATAGCTCTATGTATGGCAGTTAACTGTTTTATATAATCTTTCAGTTCATTTTGCAACTGCTCAAGTGGGGGCCCTTTATAAGGCCCTCTCAAATGTGGTGCTGGCATGGGTCGACCCGTAAGCATTTCATGCGGTGTTAGATGTGTCATTCTGTTAGTCTGCATGCGATAACTCATGAGTGCAAGTGGTAGTGCATCCACCCAATTTAACTTTGTGCTAGCACAAATTTTATTGAGTTTGGCTTTAAGTGTCCCATTTACTCTCTCTACCATTCCCTGGGACTGAGGATGATAGACACACTCCAACCTTTGTCTTATTCGCAACTGTTGTAAGATTCCTTTGGCTACTTTTTGCACGAACGCCGGACCGTTGTCCGAACTTATTTCTGATGGTATTCCAAACCGCGGAATTACTTCTCTTAACAGGAATTTAACAACAGTTTCTGAACTCTGATCTTTAGACGGCATCGCTTCAACCCAACGACTAAATCGGTCAATAACTACTAACATGTACCTCTTTCCATGCACCGATTTAATCATGTCTACATAGTCTAGCACAAGATGTTTGAATGGTCCTTCTGGAACTGGTATGTGTCCAATGGGTGTAGTTATGCCTTTTCTGACATTGTTCTGTGCACAAACTTCACATTGTCCCAAGACTTCATCTATCATTGACTGTAAATATGGTGACCAATATCCTTGCCGTTTTATCTTCCTTACAACTTCCCCCTTTGCACAGTGATCTGGACTGTGCACATCTGATATTAGCACTGTAAGTAATGAGACTGGCGCAACAAGCAGTCCTTCATGTGATCTCCACAGACCTTTTTCATCTTTTGAAGCTCCTCTCTGCTGCCACAAACTGTGCTCACTTAGCCCTGCATTTTGTTGCATCAACACAATGTCATCTGGCGTAGCGACTGGTTCTATTGACACCAATGGAGCCAAAACAGTCACCTGGCTTTTAGAAGCCAATTTTGCTGCTTCATCTGCTGCATTGTTTCCCTGCACAACATCTTCATTTCCTTTCCTGTGTGCTTGACACTTGATAACAGCAAGCCTTGTCGGTTGCATCATCGCCGAAATAAGATCAACTATCTGTTTTTGGTGGTGTATTGGTGAACCATCACTTTTTTTATAACCACGTTGCTTCCACACTGCCCCAAACAAATGACACACTCCATGTGCATACGCCGAATCCGTATACACATTTGCTGTCTTTCCTTTGGCCATTCTGCACGCTTCAGTCAAAGCCTTCAACTCAGCTAATTGTGCAGAGCATGGTTGTATACAACTCTCAGCCTTTATTGTCACAAAATCACTTCCTTCCTGTTTGATAACCGCAAACCCTGCATGGCTGCCAAGGTGATCTCTGTAACACGATCCATCCACAAAGTATGTCACTTCTGCATTTAACAAAGGTGTAGACTCCAAATCTGGTCTTAACTTCGTGTACTTCATTGCCTCTGGCACACACTCATGAGGCTCACCTTCAAAACTGAATGGCATTGTGTCTGCAGGATTTACCGTTGCACACCTTTTAATGGTGACATCTGGATACGTCAACAGTGGCAAGTACTGCAAACATCGAGCCTGCGTTATCACAAACCTATTTTGGTGGATCAGCTCAGAAATTTTATGATGCGTGTATATTGTCACTGGATGTCCCATTGTGATTGTTGATGCCTTCTCATACGCATAATGAACGGCAGCCAACCCTTGATAACATGGTGGCCAACCCTGGACCACATTGTCCAGCTTCGTGCTGTAGTATGCAAGGGGTTGCTTCCTTCGACCACTACAGGTTTCTTGCATCAACACTGCAGATGCATACATGTTATGTCTATTTGACACGTACAAAAAGAACGGTTTGCCATAGTCTGGTGTTGCCAACGCCGGAGCTGTTTGCATTTCCTGTTTGATTGTTTCAAACGCAATTCTGGACTCATTGGTCCATTTCAGCGGTGACCTCAATGTCTGAGTCTCACCCTCCTTCATTATTTCTCGCAATGGTGCAGTTTTGACAGCATAGTCCACTATCCAGTTTGAGCTGAAACCAGTCATGCCTAGAAAAGTCATCATCTGTCCCACTGTAAGAGGGAGTGGCACTTTGCTCACTCCCTCCAACTGAGAGGGTGCCACTGAGATTGTTCCGTGTGATATAACTCTTCCCAGATACTCGACCTGGGGCTGGCAATATTGTAACTTTGCCCGGGAGGTCTTATGCCCCCCCTCAGCCAACTTCTGAAGTAACTTAATTGAGTCTCTGTGGCAGTCCTCGAGTGTCGGTGCGCATATTAACAGATCGTCAACGTACTGTAACAGGGTGCTATTGAGTTGCAACCCTTCAAGGTCCTCTCTTAACACCTGATTAAACACATGTGGACTATGTTTGAACCCCTGTGGCATTCGAGTATAGCAATATTGTTTTCCTCGATATGTGAACGCAAACAAATGTTGAGAGTCTTCGTGTAACGGAACACTAAAATATGCTGAGCACAAGTCTATTACTGTGAAAAACTTAGCTTCAGGTGGAACATTTGTCAAGAGAGTATGCGGATTTGGTACTTCCACTGGACTATCCTGGACGATCTCATTCACTGCTCGCAAATCATGTACCAGCCGGTACTTGGATTTGTCTGCTTTCTTCACAGGTAGTATTGGCGTATTACAAAAACTGTGTGTCTCAATTAATACTCCTGCTTTCAGAAGCCCTTCAATAGTTTGGCTTATACCTTTCTCTGCCTCTAATTTCAGAGGGTACTGTGCGCGTCTTGGAAGTTTCATGTTTGGTTTAAGCTCCACTCTAACAGGGTTTGCTGACTTCACTAACCCTACATCTGTTTCATGTTTTGACCATAGATTTTCTGGGACGTGTTCGAGCATTTCTTGTTTTAAGTCACTCTCACCTTCACGGATTTGCGGCATCTGTGGTACGTCAAATGAAGTGATGATCACTTCTTTTGGTTTTGAAACCATATGGGTACCACACAAAATTTTTATCTTTGTCTCATCTGGCGACACAAAAATTAGTGGATTTTCCGTCGCATTCCAAGTTATTTTGGACGCATTTTTCATCATTGGCCCCAAATCCTTTGACGCAAAATTTTCGTTAACCAACAAGGTTATGTGTGGTGCCGAATTGGGCACGTTATACCATTGTGCCAGGAAAGGATTTGACTCAACGTTAAACGCTGCACCCTCTTGCCCAATTATGATATACTCTGTTGTCAATGACACCGTCAGGCCTTCAGTTTGTGTTTCCCACTTTTCTTCAAAGATTTTGCTACATGATGGATCAAAATAGACTGTGCAATGGTATTCAGACCGTGGTTTTGACGCTTTTGGAATTTGAGCACAGATGTACTTTTCCCACTTTTGGAAAGCCTGGAGCACTGGTTCTGATATATCTCCTAACCAGTATACTTTTGCACGTGCTGTCTGAACATTCATTTGGAACTTTTCCTTCACTCTATCTACTTTCACTCCCTCAGGCGTACAAGAAATGTTTACATTCAGCTTGCATAGAGCATCTCTTCCTAGTAAATTTACTGGTGTCTGCTCAGATACCAGAACTGGCAATGTCGTTGTTTCGCCCTCCATTGTTAGCTGAACTGGAGCCGTCATAGGTATTGTTGAAGCTTTCCCGAGAATCCTACTGTTTTGACAAATTTGTCAGACATGGGGAGGTGTGAGGCGTAACTTGGACCTACACAAGTGTAGGTTGCTCCAGTATCGACCAACATTGGTATTTGTTTTCCTTCGATTTGAACTTGAACTACTGGTTCTTTTTTAGTTATAGATGTTACTATTGGCAGCTGACCTTCCCCTGCAGGATTCTCTGGGCACCCCTAATAACCATAATTTGGACCTCCCCACGGGTTGACTGGACCCGAATATGGCTGTTCTGAATTTGGACCTTGGCTCAATGGTTGTTGAGGTTGTTGATCTCCATAGCCTCCTTTGACCCAATTAGGCGCCGGCCATGGATTGGTTGGACAGTTCTGTCGATTGTGTCCTTGCTGTCCACATCCCCAACAGACTTTGGGAAGTACTTGCGGAGGGGTAGCTTGTTGTTGCGACCTCCTTCTTGATCCATCTTTTCGGCCCATCTGATATTGCCTTCCCCTTTGCGACGCTTGATTTGTTCTTGGTTGAGCATATACATTGATGACAGGTGGCGCTTGAACTGGTGGTACTGTTGTTGGCACTGGAGCTGGAGGTGGAGCTGGAGATGGCATTACGGGTGCCTCCACACTTGGCTTTGCATCCCCGACTAAGGCTTGAGCTTTCTTTTTGTTCTTGCTTAACAGTTCCCCAAGTTGCAACTGGGCAACCTTTCTTTGAACTTCTTGGTCTTGCTCTTTCAGCCGTTGTTCATCTCGTCTGTATTTTTCAATAGCATGTATCACATGCTCACAGAACTCCCTGTGTGACTTTGACGTCAGTCCCACAACATCCTCCAGTCTACTTTTTACTGGAGTTGGCATGGCTTCAACCACTGCTGTTCTGAATAGTGTGGTCATCAGTGGGCTATTTCCAACTTCTTCCTCAGTCTCTTGCTTCCACCGTTTGAGCTGACGGCTGATATACTCGGCAGGGTTCTCCGTTTCCGTAAGTGGCTGTCCCTTCAGGGCCTTGGGATCAATCTTGATCGGATACTCGCTTCGCAGTGTCCCCCACAAGTCTCTGCGATAAGGATTGAACTCAATACCATCCGCTTCAGGATTTTGCATCCATCGATGGCCACTTAGATATAGCACATTTTCCATTGTTGGTATCCCCAACACTCGTGCCCACACAGCCTTGATATCTCCAAGCGCCAGTATTTTACCCACTGTTTCTTCTTCAAACGCCCTTATCCATTTGCTGGCCCCCTCATGGATACCAGGCAGCCTGGCGATCAACCCCTCAAGATCAAGTGTTTGCCAAGGAATATACTGTCCCTGTGTTCCTTTTATTAATATTGGCAATTGATGAGCCGGATCGGTATACCTCTCTGGAGGGTGTATGCCAGGCCTGTATCTGAGATCATACTTTCTGTTTTCCTTGCCATTTGCAGCAAAGGTAAGACTTCCCCCTAAGACTTCTCTTTCTTCTGCCTCGTGGACTCCCTCTGGATAGCTTACTCTTCTTTTTACTGGTATAGCACTACTTACTCTTTCTACTGCTCCTTTTTTTTTTCTCTTCCTGTTTTTGTTCTGTAGCCGTATTTTGTACATATTTTTCATTAACATCATCTATCTCATCCTCAAGTTCTTGAATTATAGTCCTTTCCTTTTGTCTTTCTAAGTCCGAGTGCTCCAGGTTCAGCCAATATGAGTGTCCATCCTTTCTTGTCATCTCTTTAAGCGCTTGATCTTTTTCAGCATAACAATCCAGTACTTGTGACTTTTTTGGTTTTGCACCCTTCCTGTCTGTGCTGCAGTATTGTGGTGGATTTTTCAGCCTTCCAACTGGTGAAATAGGATCTTGTTTGTTGTCATCAAAATCAACATCTCCTGCAACTTCGACAGTTCCCGTAATAAAAGGATAAAGGCCAGACGGAGCCACTGCAGCGAACTGACTATTATCCTGCATGTTTTTGTCCATATTTCTGTTTTTTTATTTTAAATCCATCGTCGCCTTTAGCTTTAAACAGTTCACGATTCTTTTTCATTGTTTTTCGGAACATTTCACCTTCCTTTCTGAACAACTGTATAATTTCCAATTCCTTTTCTCTTTTCTGTTGTCTTTTGTTACTTTTGTCTTTGGGTTTATAGTCCTTTATTCGGACTTCCATGTCATCACACAAACTCACATCAAATGTTCCACTTTCAGGCCAACTTGGATTTAAGCTTTTAGTGCGTTTTGTCCACTTTTTAGAGACCTTCTCGATGTCATCCTTCCTTTTTGGGTATTTTAACCCTAAAATCGTTGTCGAAGGAATAGCCATTTTGAGTATTTCAACTTTCAAGACAGAAATTAAAATAAATGTTATTGTTTGTTCTGTCACAAAAATAAGTTATTTTGCAAAAGTATCTTAAACTCAGACTGCAATTTTATCACAATGTTATTTGATGAGTATTGTCTTTATTCACTTTCAAAATTAAGTCTTTATACACTAGCACACCACATTAAAATGTTTTAAACTTAAACACCAACATGACACTTTCCATAAATGCTGTACAGTTCAGAACCACAGCTTGCAGAAACTCTCCAATCTCATAACACAAAAAAAAAAAAATGGTGGAATATGGTCTATTATTAGTCAAAGAAAAAAGCATATTTAAGGAAATTGTATTTATTCTTGACGTAAATTAAGCATTTTCAAGCATAAAAATGGCTAAATGAATGAACTAAATGAAGTGAAATACAAATAGAAGGCAGAAGAAGCATTCTAATTGTGAATGTAGTATTCTACATTGGTCACTAGGTGTCGGTGTTCGGTGAGACAAGCCAGGCGTGATGATAGGGAACACATTTATTGTGACACACAAGCAGGAGTTCTATTTACATCTTAAATGGCTTATTTACTCTTATTATGTCTACTATTGTCAGGAAATGATGGTTTGTCATTGCGCTTTCAATATGTTTTGTGTCCATTATTCTATTTGATTTGACTAACTAACACGAGTTGCAGTGATATGTATTTCTGCTATGATACGCATTCACGTCACACAGACTTGCTATGATTATCTGCTCAAGGCTACAGGCCTCTTGTCTCCTGAACAAGACCTTCACTTGCTCACATCCAACAGCCTTGGACGTCTGGGCATATTAAGATAGCTTTAGCCTCTCAGTTTAGATTACCCCTCCCCTGGCATATGCATCTTTTCCTGTACAAGTTAAACAGTTTCTCTCAAAGCCGTAAGTTCTGGTTGTAATGATTTGTCTTGTTGCGTGCAAGTTTTTAGTACATTGTACGTCTCATTATTCTCAGAGAACTTGTCTTGTCTCTTGTCTATTTTGAAGCCAGCTGAAACGTCTTCCTTGACAGCTATAGTGGGTAATACGAGTGTCAAGCCATTTAAAGCTGCCATTACAATACACTGATGAGACAATAGCTACCGCGGGAAGTACGCTGTCCAGAAAACAAGAATGTATATATGTGTAGTATTAATACTGAATCCTACATTGCGGAAATTCATTTATCACGGTCAAGTCTGGAACCAATTAACCGCAATTAACGAGGGATTACTAAAACAGCATTGTATTTTTGCAGGTCTTTGACAGTGTGGAAAAATGTGAAAATGCAAACGTCATTTTCTTCAAATTTTCTCTTTAGCGACATATGGGTGTTGATGGGCTCTCCTGGCTGCGGTGAAAGCAAAGGTGACGTTGCAGTTTGACGTTATTGTTGCGGTCATCTGCCAGCTGTGTGGAAGATGGGCCGCGCCGTCACAGCGGATGATTTGAAAATATCTTCTAATAGCTTCCTGCAGAAGAATTTCCATTGCGAGCAGCGTTGGTGCAAAAGGTGACAACATCTCCTTGAAGGTTTAATACTGCAGGATCCACACCAGGTGGGGTGGGAAGTGGGGGAGGAGGGGGGGATTGTTCTCTCATTTGGCGACACGGAGCTCGTAATAAGATGTCTGGCTGCGCTGCCGTTCGGCCAGCTGCTGCTTTTCACTTCTCATCTAACTCCCTCTTGGCGGAGCATCTCCTGGCGTGTCGCTGGCAGTTTTAGCCCCATCTTTTATTTAGCTTTTTCATTACTAGTTGTTGCTATTGTGCCATCTTTTTTTGAACTCCATTATCATATCAATTATCATCACAGTCACACATCCTGATTTCCACTCGTAACGCATTTACATCAAGTTGATAATGCATCGCTGCCTCTGAATTATTTAGCCAACAACTTGAACCAGAAGTGGGGGTGATTCATATTTAAAACAGACACCTACTCTCTTAATGGCAGCTTCTGCGTAATCCTTGTGGAACCTTGACATACTGACGTATACGTGTACAAGTATGTACGCGAGTCTTTCTACTGCGGCCTATTTCAAAAACATCATATACCATAAAAACATTAAAAAATTTGGATATACTGTACCTCTTCTACCCGTACTTCTACTTTGTCAAAGCATGCACCCCTACAGTGATGCATGTGCTATTACAGTGGAACCTCGGTTAATGTCCGCCCCGGTTAGTCTGTTTTTCAGTTAACATCCAACATTTTTGCTAAAATGAAGCTAAAATTTTGCCTTGCCTTGCGTTCGCCCGCTTGTTTGATAGATACACTTTATCTCCAAGAGAAATTAGTCTCCAAGATTCTGTCCGGTTGGTTTACGCCTCCATCTTGGATCACGCACTCAAGAGGAAATCTTATAATGAGTAACACCAGGAATACAATTGCAAGGTTTATAGTGTGCCTTTCTGTGTACATATGCCATGTTACAACATGGACACCTGTGGCTTATAGACAAGTGCGGCCTGCATATGTACAAAAAAAAAATTCTTTTCAAATTTGGTCGGTGCGGATTATATTCAGGTGCGCTCAATTCTGGAATTTACAGTAAACCTGACAATCATTGAAATAGTCACTAATTGCAGCCTTAACAGGCAACAGATGGCATTTTACAACTCAACATGTTTTCTACCATGTTAAACACGAGTACTAAGGTTAGGTGTAGGTTATGCTAGCAATGCTTTGGACCAGGGGTCACCAACGTTTTTCCTCGTGAGAGCTACTTTTACAAAATGAAAATGGCCAAGAGCTACTCATTTTTGTAACATTTATTTTCAGAGCTTATTTTAAACCCAAACAAAGCGAATATGCTTGTTTTACCAGAACATGAACAAAATGCTGGTGTCCACAACTCACATGTTGTATTTCACAATGCATTTCTTTCTACTGTTCTTTCATTATTAACTGAAAACCTGAATAAAAAGCAGGCTTGAATGTGGTCGTGGGGGGCTACCTGGTGCCCGCGGGCACCACGTTGGTGACCCCTGCTTTGGACTATTGAGGGTAGCTAATCACAACAAAAGAAAGATGCTAGAGAAAATTCTAAGCCATTGATCGATAAGGTCGTGAGACAAAAGGAGTTTACGCCAAGTGTCCTACAAAGTGCTAACTTAGCAATTATACTACGAAGTTAGCAGAGTGACCCAGGGTGCACTTTGTATACTCGAAATAAATAATCATACAGTAATAAGGCTTTCTTCTTTTATTAAAACAAGCACGAAAAGGACCTTAGCTTCATTTCCTCAAACGTTTGGAGGATCCCTCACGCTGCACGAGCACCCCGTGGAGAATCGCTGGGCTTGTTTAATGAAGAGATCTCATTAAAACAAAAGGATGCAGTCGAGAATTAAGAGACGAGCGCGTTCAAAAAAGGAGTCGTCGAAGGCTAGCCGCATTCCTAATGAACACATTAATGACGTTCTCTACTCCTGAGAGAAGTCACCTCCTCTCTAGTCCTCAGCACCAGCGGAGTCATAATGCGAGCTCTCGTTTCAAAACACACACTATTTGTTTTGAATGTCTCTCTGGGGTGCCGCCGTAGACAAAAACCTGCAAAGTTTCCACGAGCAACGAAGCCCTAATGTGTTACATATTGCATCCATCTTTTAATTGTTGAAATGGAGGAGTTAATAGGTTCATTAGTCGCGTCTTTATGAAACGATAATAGCTGAAACACCTTGAATGGGTTTCGCTGTAGCAAATTATTCACACAATTTGATCAATATTATGCAGCACACGGGTCTATGATGAAATTGGTATTTGTGAGGATGCATTTAGATACAATTTGACAAGGGACTGTTTCAAGGAATGGATGTTTTGTAACTGAGGGCTATTTCCAGTCACCACTAAGTGGCACTGTGTGCAGTTAAGGCAGGTGACATGCGGGTGGGTCACCATCATACGCGATACAACCTTGTGGAGCAAAGTTATACAAAAAAAACAAATACAGTCGTCCCTCGCTATAGCGCGGTCGGAATATCATCCCGTCACTCACGGTTTTTCAAAAAATAATAAATGATTGCTGTTTTGTGGTTGACTACAGGCTATTATTAGTCAGAAAAATATCAAAAGACAAGTTATACGTAGTATTGTGGTCACTAAGCATCACCAATGTTAGGAAACATAACGTTAGATTACATCCAATGGAGACTGGCTGTTTCGCCAGCACAGCCGAGCCAACATGGCTGAAACTGAGTGAAAAAAGGGTTCTCTTCTCATTCTGTGTGGAAGTGGTAAAATTTTGGCTTGGTCCTTCTTTCCCACTCCGTTTGACACACTTTCTTAGGTTTAGAATAAGTAAACTGGAGAGAATAACTAGTTAGCTTGGTATGCTAGCGGCGGCCGATGGTTATGTCCCTGCAGTGATCTCGTAGCCTGCACAACGTGATGTAAACAGAATAATAGGAGTGTAAAGGGGGTGTTATTTAATGTCTAAAGGCTGTAATAATGTTAAAATCCGTATTTAGAAAGTCATGAACAGGTTTTCTTTGCTCCAACTACGAAAAGATTCCTATTTTGCGGAAATTCATTTATCGTGGTCGGGTCTGGAACCACCGCAACAAACAAGGGACGACTGCACTTGGAACCGGTCAATGTATGATGCTTGTACATGTAATCGAGTGTTATTTCCAGTCGCCACTAGGTGACACCGTGAGCCTCAAAGGCAAGTGGCATTCTGACGTCTTCGGGACAGGATCTCCGTCATACGAAAGAAGTTTTGTAAAAATCTGACCTAAAGGAACAAATCTCTTCAACTTTTGCAGCAAATTATCAATTAAAATTAGTGATATCACATTGGCCTGCGATTGGCTGCCGACCAGTCCAGGGTGTACCCCGCCGCTCACCCAAAATCAGCTGGGAAAGGCTCCAGCATACCCCCGCGACCCTAATGAGGACAAGCGGCATAGAAAATGAATGAATGAAAGGATTTCCCATGGGCCTACAGTCTACCACACATTTACACTACGAGCAGTTTGCATTCAATATGCACTGATATGCTGGAGATACTTTCATGTACAAAAATGAGGTTAAATAGCATTTTTGTTGTTTGAATCCTAAAATTATGGCAATTTAATATTGTCCATTTGACTAATAAATTCAGACAATAATCCAACAAATATCTGGAGGTTTTGATGAATGACCCTTGTGATTTTAAAGCTATTTCCAGTCCACCACTAGGTGACACTGCAGTGTTTTCAAGCAAACGGCACAGGGAAACACGATGACTTTTGTAAACCCGTGGAGCAAAGGTAAAGCCGTGTTTTTTGGCGAATCATCATCAAACTTTCACGTATTGGCGATTATGGCATCTTTCAAAGCGTTGATGACACATTGTAACAATGTGCATCACAAACACTTCATTCAATGATCCAATTACTCAACAACTATTCCGGTATTTGATTAATTATTTTTGGATTTCAAAATGTAAATATCCTCAGAATTCTGCCTCTCAGTTGTGAATGTTTCATCATTTCCTGCGTCATCCATGAAAGCAGACCTACAGTATTATCTTTGCGTTTTAGGCATAACAAGATATGCACACATCAGCTTTGACTTTGGAAACCCGGGATGGACAATTCTGCCTCTTTTCTGATCCGTTTTCAACTAAACCTCTAACCGTTTCCATTGATTTGGTCTGTCTCGGGCTGAACAGGTTTCTCGATTAATCCAAACTGCTGGCTTCATGTTAATCGAGTGCGAAAATAATCATCAGTTGCAGCGACTAATTGTCATTACTTTTAGAGTTTTAAGGGACAAAATGAAGCAAAACTTCCATTAGATGTCACCTCAGTTGTCATGTGTGACGACGAGCATTATTAGACTACAAATTATTTGTCTTGCCATGTTTGCGACAACACGGTTATTTATTTCCTCCTTGATCACTTGACCACACAGCCCGCTAGACAGTGACGGGCGTTCCCACCGGGACAACGGCGGGTTCCGTTAGACCCGACGCCAACCGCTTAAGCGCCGACTGGAGGCGAGTGCGACATGTCAAACAAAACGACGTACCGTGGCAGCTCGGCGACTTCTATCGGCCATACGGCGACGAGCGGCGGATGCTAAAATAAAGCACAAACAAGGTTTTTGATGTGAACGTCAGGACAGCTTTGGGGAATAACGCCGCTAACAAACCCTTCCCTTCTGGAAAACGATGACACAAGCATCTATTCTTAATTTATGCCACGAGTGACAAAAACCCACATGCGTCAAAGTCAGCGGCCGACTAATTAGGCGAGGACGCACTGACAACGATTTTACGTCTGTGCTGGAACGCAGAAAGCAAAAGGCGGGACGTGATGAGCAGCTAGCGCGCCTTAAAAGGCATTTGTAAGGGAAGTGGAAATGCGCTTTTCTACCATCGGGAATGACTTTTTGAAAGGACTCTTATGTTTGTTTGGCCTTTGCAATTGAAAGCCGGAACAAACATGCGCTATTTTTATGTTTTAGATGGCCGTTTTCCCCCATGATGCTTTTTTCCCTCCCTCTTGTCTAATTACCACAGAGGTCTTTTCCCCCCGAAGGAGACCGCATGCAACTCTAATTGCCTCCCTCATTAGTTATGTTTCCCCACCACGCACGGCGATACATTTTATCACTTAATTCTGTCACAGCGCCTCGTTATTGATGCGACCGCCGCTGCCAGGCCCATTTCTCAGCAAAATTAATTGACAAAGCGCTTAAAAATGTATCAGCATATCACCAGATTAGGGGACAAATTGATGCGATGAGAGAATCAATGGTGTGTCCATCAAGAGGGGGGCGAGGAGGCGGCGGCGGGACAAGAGTGACTTTCGCGGAAGGTGCGGTGATTTATGTTTTTATTTGGACGGCGGACATAAATCAACGTGAGTTACAAGAACACCGCAACCTCCCCTTGACAGTCGCACTACGCACATTTCACGACAGACTGGGGGGAAACGCAGTCGGAGTTTCTGTAAATGAATGAAGTGGAAATGATTAAATATTGGTTTTGTCGAAGACATGCTTTCTGTACTTATATGCCGAGTGTTAGCATATTAACTACAGGCTAACTGCATACATAGGTCTGCGCTATAGGCTAGCTAGCTCATTTCCACAATCTAACTGAAAGCCGTTCCTATACATTTTGTTGTCTTTCATGCCAAAAGTTTGATATTGGCGTGTTAACTACAGGCTAACTATACGTATCTTTGAGATATAGGTTAACTAGCTAATTCCCACAAGCTACAAACTACACACCATGTTTATATTGCTCTCTTTTCTGCAAACTGGCTGAAGCAAGCGCGCTAAGTACACGCTAACGCTATACAAACATTTGCGCTTTAGGTTAACTAGCTTATTTCCACAGGCCAAAAGGTTAATGCGAGCTAATTATGTGCATATCTTTGTGCTTTAGGCCAACTAGCTCATTTTAATGACATATATATATACACATTAATGTATTTTATGCTAACTAGTTGATGTTGGCATGCTAGTTGTGTACAAAACTGTTTTAGCAAGTAAGCGCCTTCTTTGTTAGCATGTTAATATTGTTGGCATTAGATTGAGTTGATTAACGTAAATAACCCAAATAAAAAATGTACAGAAAACAGATTTTTTCATTAAAAAAAACACTAATAATCATTGGTAATATGGAACAAAAGTAACACTAACAAAATTTTATATAAAATGTATCGTACATTGGGCTACTTTACCTAAAATATTCACATTTTAGGTGAAAAGTTTGCTTTGTCATTTAATTAAAAAAAAAAAAAAAAAAAAACAACAAAACACACACACACACACACACACACACACACACACACACACACACACACACACCAATACATTAACATCGTAGAAGACTGATGAAAAAAATGCTCGTGCAAATTTTGTGAGTTTCTTTTGTTCTGGTCCAAACAAAACAAAAAACAAGACATTTGCAGATGATGTTATTCACATAAGCTTTGCTTGTCTTTGTGTCGAAAACGGTATTTTGGGGGTTTCTGAAGGTCGCAACAAACATCAGGTCATCAGGTTGTCCCACCAAGTGAGGTGAAGAGTTTTAATAAGAACGCCTCTTCTGTGAGACCCTGTCAGCACGCGGCAGCTTTATACTTTTTAGGTTATGACCCGCCAGCTGAGAAAAAAGGTCCGTCTGGATGGTACGACCCCCCACCTTAACACAAGCCCACTCCCCCAGGTGTCAGCATTTCATCCATACGTGACAGAAGGCCCATCAGAAAGCATTGGCTTGACCTCCAATGTAACAACTCAACATGCACTCACAACAAATTGAGAGCAAAAACGAGCACAGTGTCACCCCCTCGGTGGCACCCACCCACGTTTTACAGCCTAGTCGAGGGGGCTGGTGTTGGGGGGGTGGGGGTGGGGTCCAAAGGCTCGTCTGGAGGAGCAAGCTTTAGAATTGCTCGGGCGCCGCCACTGTCATGTCTGTATAAACAGGCATTGATTTTTCTGTCCAGTCTCGCCACCTCGGCCATTTATTCTCAGCTTTAGCAGTCTGGGGGGGCGGGCGGGGGCTGGAAAAATTCTCTTACAGTCCACCCGGGGCCCTGGAGGATGGCGTGAGAGGATAGATTTCACCTGTGAACGAGGCGAGCGAGCACGGCCACTTAACAAGGGCAGTAGGTGTCAGCACAGGGTGGGACATGCGAGGTCACAATGGACCAGTAATGACACATTCTAGGGGGACACGTCAACTTGCCTCCATTACGTGAAAACTCGGAATGGACGTCATAATTAATTAACTCAGTTTGGTCAACTGACTGTTGATTAATAATGTCTTGAAGCATTCAGGTCAGAATGGAGCGCAGTACATGGCTGGAACCAGCAGAGGCACTGTTGAGTCAGTCTTAACAAGCTCGCTAGTTGAGCTGCAGCCTACTTCTCCAGCCAACATTAGGCACAGTTGTCCCTCGTTTATCACGCTTAATTTGTTCCAGACCTGACCGCGATAAGTGAATTTCCTTGAAATAGGATTCACTATTCATAAACTGAATGTTTTCATATTTAGAGCATAGAAAACCTGTTTGACTTTTTTTTCTGTTTATGACTTTCAAAATATGGATTTTAACATCATTAGAGCCCTATTGACATGAAATAACACCCCCACAGCCACCTTTACACTCCTATTAACCCTTTGTTTATATCCATTTCGCATCCTACAGGATGTCTGCAGGGACATAAGAGAGGGCTGTCACTAGCATAGCAAGCTAACTAGGTAGCCTCTTCAATTTACTTATTCTAAGTTTAAGAAAGTGTTTCAAACGGAGTGGGGAAGAAGGACAAAGAAGCCAAAAAACTTACCACTTCTACACGAAATAGGAAAACCTTCCCCCCCCCACTCGATCTCAGCAGGGCTCTGCTGGCTCAGTAGCTAGTCTCCATGCAGGTCATATCATCTAACGTCACGTCTCATAAGACTACTGATGCTCCGTGACCACAATGCTACGTATAATTTGGCTTTCAATATTTTTCACTATTTATTTTTACAAAACTCACGTACCACCGAGAGTTATAAACTATTAGCACCCACCACCACGGCGTCCGATTACACAAAACCTGCTGCACATGCTCATCAAGAAACACATGGAGTCAGCCCTTTTGGTTTGAAGGGGTCATTTTTCAAAAGTTTTGTTGTCTTTCGTTGTGCCTCCGGGGGTTGCACATCTCTGGAAAACCCAAGCAACACATTCAGACTGGTGTCAAGCCTAGGCTAGCATTACTAATAAAAACAACCAAATTCCACAAAATGAAGAAAAAAATGGGTATATTGTGAATCTATGTGGTGTAAGTAAAATCACGACATTTATTGGTGCCGCCATACCTGAGCTGTGGTGGTAAGATACGAGGAGCCACGAAGAACAGTAGTAAATGGTAAATAGTCTTTCACCTGTAGAGCGCTTCTGTTCCTGCACTGCTAGTACATTTACCTACTGATGACGCAGCATCAGGACCAACTGGGGGTTCAGTATCTTGCCCAAGGACGATCACAGGAGGATGGAGGATTGAACAGACAACCTTCAGGTGGGGAGACGACCACTGTACCACCTGAGCCATGCCGCCCCATGAATGACAGCAAGGCATCATGCCATCACATTTTTTGGCTGCTTTGGAAGCTATATGGACATTTCTTCTTCACAATTTGCGAGCTGTGCTTGTACTGTAATTGCACATTACTGCCACCTGCAGGAGTGGAGTGGAACCGCATCAACCTTGATTTAAAGACTTTGAATCCAACGTCACAATGAGCTAATGCATCTTCCGTACACTCCTTACAGGACTTAACTAGCCGCTAAGCTAGGAGGGAGACCGTGTTATTCTCTAGGTTTATATATATATATATATATATATATATATATATATATATATATATATATATATATATATATATATATATATATATATATATATATATACACACACACTATTTTTTTAAGGCTTTTTTGTCAGGAAAAAGTTTGGATTCAACAGCAGAAACAGTAAAACGGTGATTTTAAGTCGTAAGAAAGTGAGCTCCTCTGAGTTCCTGCGCAGAGTGACAGTAATGATAGCGTGTGAAGGTTAACTCGCGGAGGAACCCGGAGCACCGCCGCCGCCAAACAGGGAGGCAGGTTTGAAAAGCACTTATTAGTCAAAGTGGAGAAACGGCGGCGTATAATCAAATCACTCGGTATTACCTACAGCACCTGGCAAACCTGCAACCTTGACAGGAATGTTATTTTTACTGATACTCCAACTGCTTAGCAGGCTTTTCACAGAATGAAACCGAAAAGGAACACACAGCAAGCGTGTTGTGGGGCTGGTGGGAGGCATGCAAAAGAGCTATTATGAACAAACACTTGTTTTCGCCCCATTCTGCCCCGCGGTTAACTTGTTTGTGGAAAGCGGCCATGGAATTTTAATGAACGCCAGCGTGAGCGCATCTCGGGCCTGTGGCCACCGCCCGTCAGCCTGCACTTTTATTGGGAGCAAAAAGCAGCCATTCATCTGCTCCGTGATCAATCTGTAACATCTTTTAGGATGACCACAGCGCCTTTGATGCTTTATGACATCACATGGTTGCTTTAGATCGCCCCCGCCCCCTCCCATTTACATACAATGTTCAAGAAGTTGGAAATTGTAGGGGGGGAGAAAAAACCCCCTAAATGATTCTTGGTGGAGGAAGTCTATTTTAGAGGTGGAGAAGCTTATTTATCAATGATGCTGGAGAGAAAAAAGAACAAAAACAGACTTTTTATTTTTAAATGAAGCATTACGTTTAAAAAAAAAATTACATTTAAATAAAAAAGAATGTAAAAATTTGATGGGTAGTGTACGATTTTTTTTGACATATTGAATTTTATCAAGGACATGCAAACGTGCTGAAAATTACATTTGGATTAATGATATCTTTAACCAAAAAAAGCATTTAATTTTAAATAAAAAGAATACGAATAAAAAAATGTTTGTTTGCACTCATGGCAGTCAAGTCCAGCCAAAATCTATTTTATTATAAAACGGATTAAAATATAAATGATTAAATATTAATATTCATGATTCCGAATAAATGAAAGGGAATAATTTAAAGTACAGTCATGCATCTTTTCTTTTAATGCAGAATTATACATGTAAGAAATCTTATTTATCAATGATGCCGGGCCTTTACTGAGTAAAGTACAACCAAAAATTGATTTTTTTTTTTTTTTTAATAGTGTTAAAAAAAAAAAAAAACAGCAAGAATGTAAAAATGTGACGGGTACTATTTACATACATTTTTGCACTCGGGACATTCAAACATATTGGAAATTAAATCCAAATTTGTTTTATTTAAAAAAAAATACATAAAGCAACATTTAATTTTAAATAAAAAATAGGGATAAAGAAAAAAAGATTACATATTTTAATTTTTGCACTCATGGCAGTCAAGACCTAATTACAAGGTAAATGATTAAATATTAATATTCATACATCAGAATAAGACTCATCTTAAAGACATGCTTGAAATGTAGCCTCTTTAAGAAATCATATTTCTATTCGGCTTTTTCTAAATCCTTTTGCTCACCTCTTTGGCGTTCCCATGACCTGCACTCTAATCACGCTTTCACCGTCTTTTAAAAAAGCAAACATTGCCCATGTTTTCATAAATGTGATGACAAATGACACGCTGGCCCTTTAAATGCGCCGAAAGCCAATCAGTCTGTGATTTATGGCTTTAATGTCCAATCTCAAGTTCACATGTTGGACTAAATTGTCCAACGCGACTCTAATGAGCATCGCGAACGCTGCTAACCAGGATGAAAGCGACAGGATAAGAAAGCGAGGAGAGGCCCCAGCAATAAATATCCCTGGGCCGTGCGGCGCACACCATGCTAATTGCCTTCCCGAAAAAAGGCGGCTGCAGTAAATAATGAAATTTTAATTTCTGTCCTTGCCGTCGTATGAGACTTTCAAAGGAGTGTGCTGTGAGGTTGAGACCAGAGAAAGTGGAAGGAGGGAGTTCCTGACAGTGGAATATTTATCTGGCATCACATGAGCAATGGCAGAAAAGCATTTTAATTGGCTTGAAAAAAGGAAAATCTCGTTAAGTATGTCAAGAAATAAAATAACACATGGACATCCGTGTAAAACAAACTTTCACGCAGGATATTTGTTTGATATTACAGTCGGCCCTCGCAATATCACGGCTCGATTATCGCTCCCTCGCTGTGTCGCGGGTTTTCACAAAGGAATGAATAAGAATAAAGGATGGCTGTTTCGTGGTGGACTGTGGTCGAGCCATCCATCCATTTTCCTCCGCTTATCCGGGTCCGGGTTGCGGGGGCAGCAGCCTCCTCACCCTCTCTCTGAGGGTGAGTCCAGCCACCCTATGGAGGAAACTCATTTCAGCCGCTTGTATCTGCAAACTCCTTCTTTCGGTCACGACCCAAAGCTCGTGACCGACAAAGATCGACCGGCTCAGCTCTCTTCCGGGACTTCACCCTGGAGCCAGGCCCGGGCCCTGCCCGAAGAAGTCACATGGGATCTGTACCTCGTAGATCCACCACCTGCGGGGGCGAGCTTAAGGGTCCGGTTCAATGTGTTTTGGGTGGCGGTTGAGGGCGGGCACCTGGGCGTCCTGGTCTTCAGCGGCCAAATCTGGTTCTTGGGACTACGGTCCATTATTAGTCAAAACATACTGAAATGCAAGCGATATGTAGCATTCTGGTCACTAGGTGGCAGTAATGTTATGAAGACTGGCTGCTGAGCCAGCAGAGCTGAGCTGACATGCCATGGCTGAGATTGTGTAGGTATAAAAGTTTCCTCTCATTCCTTGTGGAAGTGGTAAGTTTTTGGGTTCTTTGTCCTTCTTCCCCCACTCTGTTTGAAACACTTTCTACGTTTAGAATAATTAAATTGGAGAGGCTAACTAGTTAGCTCGGTAGCTTGCTGTGCTAGCGGCAGCCGTCTCTTACAGTATATCCCTGCAGTGATCTCGTCGCCTGCACCATGTGATGTACAACACATTGAGACATTAGCTTACATTACATGACCTTACACTGCATGAAGCCATGAAGTTAGCCATGCCATGTCTGACAGAGTGTGGAAGTGGAAGTGAGGCTAACTGGTTAGCTGGCTAGCTAGCGGCCGTCGCGCAATATGTTTTAAACAATGAATAACAGGAGTGTAAAGGTGACTAAAAGGCGTGTCATTTCATGTTTACAGGGCTCTAATAATGTTAAAAAAAACATACTTTAGAAAGTCATCAAAAGAAACATGGGACAACTGTACTGCAAAAAAAAAAAAAAAAAAAAAAAACAATTTCTACTATCTGATTAAAGACGACTGAACAAAGATCAAAGTCAGTCAGCATTCCCCATATTGATTTTTAATTAAACTTTTTGAGATTTTTATTATAGATTCTTTTTTATATTTTATTTCATTTAAAATCAATAATTCATTTGTTTTTTTTTTGTGCTGAATTGAACTTTGATTTGATCATTTTCCGACTTTCCTGGACTTATTTTGTGATGTTAGAGCAAGAAAACTATTGATTTTGAGTGATAGGCTAGCTAAGATAGCCGGGGTTGCAGGGACCAAAGGTCATCCAAGTACATTTTTTGCTTATCAAATCATTTGTTTCTTCACCGTACAGTTCGTTGATCGTTCAGGAGGGATGACTCGGGACCAAATTTGTCCGATTATCCGTGAGGGCGACCGCCGCGGACCATCAATAACGTAGCAGAGTGAGGAGCAAGTGAGGACACTGTCCCGCTGCTCCGTACAGTGTTGGCAAAATCTGAAACAAGGACCCATTAGTCTAAATCAAGCAGCAAACAAAATCAAATAAATCAGCACAGAAGCGAGTATAAAAATATTTGTGTTGCGGACAGATAATTAATGAGCGCAGCTGCGCTAATTAAAAGCCATCTGAGTTCCATTAATCTCGCGCGTTGCGAGTTGCGTCGTTTCTCAACAGCGGACAGCCACGCCTCTCTCCTCGTCCTTGGACTCATTTTTCAGGTGCTCGCTCCATTAATAACACCTTTCCAAAGACGGGAAAACACAAGACGGTGATTCCACTTCCTTTGCAGGTCGCTCCGCTCAGCAAAGTGCCTGTTTTAGCTAAAGCATGGCAACAAGGCAAGGGTTTTTTCATGCTAGCTTCAACTTTGATGATTTTAGCCGAACAATTTGATCTCCCAGACAAAACTTTGGAGGTCGAGGGGAGCCCGCTTAAGTTGGTCTCGCTTATGTTGACAACACGTCGCCCATCTCCCAGTCCAGTCTTCTTATTACTAAAAAGTGCCCACTTATGTCGACGAAAACACATTTGGTCGACCGCTTTGGTCGACATAAAATCCAAAGGGATCATTTCTATGAAAATGTTTGCGTAAGACGTGTTGTGGCATTGTCAACTCCTGTATTATCCATCGCCAAGCAGTGACATAACTGCTGTCTAGTATGGGGGTGCTCACACTTTTTCCAGCCCGCGAGCCGCTTTTAAAACGGCCAAGCCCCAAAGATCTACCTCCTACTGGAAACACGAATGATCAGTTTCACGGTCACAGTTTCCAAGTTGCCAGGTCATCAAAATAATTGATATCATTCAATAATTCACAATTGAATTGATAATTACGCATAATTCCTCAATAGCTGTGTACCAGTAATATAGAATAGCTACGTAGCGTTAATTAGACACACAGTTCATGTATTACGTCCAGTTAGCATTTGCTATCAAACATTACAGAAATACAAGAAATGAAAGGATTCTGCACAAGACAATGCTGCCGAAGTCAAGGCAACATATTAACAAGGTTTCAACAATGGGTATGTTTTCCAGTTCGTCATGAAATAGTTTGCATTTCTAAAATGGAGTTCAGGACGCGAAGCAGAGCCATCAAACAACTGACTTTTTTCCCACATAACATTGAACGGATAACTTTTGTTATAGATATCGGCATCTCACCGGTCAGTTTGTTTATCTGTAATGGGAATATTCAAATGGAAAGGTGCATCTTACTGCATTCTCATTCCGTGTGGAAGTGGTAAATTTTTGGCTTCTTTGTCCTTCATCCCAACTCTGTTTGAAACACAGCTCCCTAGCTTGCTATGCTAGCGGCAGCTGTCTGTTATGTCCCTGCAGTGTTACTGTGGCCTGCGTAATGTGATGTAAAGTGGTCGCAACCAATTAACTGTGGGACCAACCGTATATACTTGGATGATCCATGTCTGATGCATTAATGGTCTTCTCTCCCCAAACAGCGTCCTTCAGGTGAGAAGTACAGTCTGGACTTGGACACGCTAATCCTGTTTGCCTACATGACGTTAGATGACGTGACCTTTCACACTGCATGAGACTGGCTACGGAGACAGCAGATCCCGGCCGACATGCCATCACTGAGACGGACACGCCATGGCTGACTGAGTGTAAAAAAGGTTCTCCTCTCATTCTGTGTGGAAGTGGTAAGTTTTTGTCCTTCTCAATTCTGTTTGAAACACTTCAGTTTAGAATAAGTAAATCGGAGAGGCTAACTAGTTAGCTCGGTAGCTTGCTATGCCAGCTGTGGCCATCTGTTATATCTCTGCAGTGATTCTGTAGTCTGTGCAATGTGATGTAAACAAAGAATAGTGTAAAAGTGACTATAGGGGTGTTATTTCATGTCTACAGGGCTCTAATAATGTTAAAAACCGTATTTACAAAGTCACAAACAGGTTTTCTAATTCACTAATTACGAAAATATTCTGTTTATTAATATTGAATCTAAACTTGGCCGAAATTCACTTATCACGATCGGGTCTGGAATCTGTTAACCGCGATAAACGAGGGACGACTGTACTAGTTTTTGGTCCGAGATTTTCTTGCGTTTAATGTTTTTCATCCCTTTTCAGTACTGCTGTGGACTTCAAACCACAGGCGTTAAGAAGCTAACCAACAATGTGTTCTAGGCTACATTCTAAATTATTCATTTTTCCTCATAAGAGTGGGCGCAGTACATAAAATTGTCGCCGGTAATCACAGGGGCAGATGCCATTAAGGCCTTAATGTGGGCTAATGTTTGCATAATCAAACTTTTATGGACAGCAATAAAGTTTGAAACAACATGTCTTAATTAGCCTTTAATTGGGGACGCCATATTGGTGTAATCTCTCATTGGGATGAGCCCAGCAATAACGCTCCCGCTACCCTTAGGGATTGTTATTGTCTCATATAAAAAAAAAAAATAAAAAATAGCAGGGCAAAGAACAAGTCCTGGTTTGTGTTGTTGTCGTTGCCCGCAGCCAAATTAGCATTAGTAATTGATATTATAACAACATTCATCATGCATGCATTTTGTCTGTTAATTGTGATAATGTTGTGACATTTAGAAAGAGAAGCTCGGGCGAGGCCCTGACGGGCCGTTTTGTTGTTGAATTTATTAAGCAGGCGCCACTGAAGTGCTTCATTGATCGTAATCATGATTCATTAGATGTGCAAATGGCACATTGTGGAATCTAAGACGAGAAAATGCCAAGGAATGAAACACAAAAGGTGGACGCTGCATGTTGCCGCCGTACAGTATTTGACGGCAAGCTTCCCGGCAGCACCACCCAGGCGCGAGGCAGACATTTGAGCGACTCTATTAGCTGCACAGGATTATTATTCTAATGTGAAAATGGAACTAATGGCGTGCCAGATGCTTTTTGCACAATTATCTGAGAAAACAAGTCTCAAGTCAAGTCGCATGTTATTATTTGGTCATTTTTCAGAGACCCTTCAAAATTGCCCAATTATCTTCTATTAAGGCAAGGCCAACCCTGTCAATCAAGCACCGCACCCCCACCCCTTCAAAAGATGTAATAGCTCTCAGAAGGTGTGTGTGTGTGTGTGTGTGTGTGTGTGTGTGTGTGTGATGGCGAGGCGACGACGTGGCTCATGCTAATAAAGTTTCTTTTCCTGCACGCTTTGTAAAATCAATCACATGTTTTACCGTCACTTTACAGTCTTGTCCGCACTCAAAATACAACAAACACAAACCATCACGGCCCCAAACATTTTCAACCGACTTGCATGACTTTTTCACTGCAGTCCTGCAGGTGGCGGTAATGTGCATTACAAATCAAACATGGCAAGTTTTTCTTGCTTTGTTTCATCTGATGGTGTCACAGCGAACGCCCTGCACCCCCACTGTGTTGCCTCTGCCACATGGTGGCGTCGTTTTTAAACTCCAGTCTCACACAGCTCTACAAAAAACTGGAATTTGAGGGTGTTTAGCTGAATTGCCCCAAATTTTAGACTGGAGGCTGATGTGAGCAAGATTGGTTGCAAAACACAGCCTTGTCTTTGTAACTACTTGTCCATAAGTCAGTCCATTTGTCTCATGATGAAACTGTGACGTATGCTTTGACTTATACAGTGATGTAGCTAATTTAGGGCTAAAAGAGCTACAGCTTCCATGAGTGCTGCTTCAGGGGAACGCTAATTTCAGGCTTTGAAGTTTTATGCAGCGGCCGTGTTTTCAAATCTTAAGTAAGTTTGAGCGGAGAAGTCATACAGCTTCTGCTTGGACCGCGGCAGCTGTTGAACTCCGATGAAAAACAGCATCTCACGCCTCATCATCGGTGCTAACTAGTGATGCTGGGAACAGGTGTGGAGGCAGGACTGCAAGGTTTAAAGTGTGTCTTTCTTTATAGTGTGTCAAAAAATCCACCGTCACCAACAGGTTTGGTAAGGCTAGACTACTGCGTGACGTAGAGGAAAGTTCGAGCTAAACGGATAATTTGCCTAAGGAAGAAAGAGGCTCCGAGCATGACAACAAAAGAAAGAGAGAGACTGACAAAGTGCGTGACGAAGGAATTATGAGGCTGTTCAATCCTGAAGCTGAAGACGACTTTAGTGGTTGTAGTTTCCAGGAGGAGGATGAAGACAGCAATGAATGCATTTGCTGGTTGGCTACTGTTTAACTAGCCGTGTTACACGCACTGTTCCGATAACAAAAATCGGTGTAACATGTTTCTGTATATTAAATATTCCATGGTACGATGTGGACACCCGTCGATTATGGACCAGTGCGACCTACATACATACAAATCTTTTCTCTTTAACTTTGTGGGTGTGGCTTGTATACCAGCGTGCTCTATAGTCCAGAGAATACAGTATATGTATGCTAGCATGTTTTCCAAACCATTTTGACCACAATCCAAGAGGGTGCCACTAATGTTATTTAAAATGCGTAAACAGTAAGCTAACACGTGTGTATAAAAATACACCATTCGTGTCCAATAAAAGGCTGATTTGTGCTTCCCATAACTTGTTTTACTCAGACACTTTCCTCCAAATATCATCCGCTAACATGCAGGATTGTGTCGGTTCCTTCCAGAAATACAGAAGGGAGGTTTGACTCTCCATCTTTGTTTCCCTACGGTCGTCCCTCCCTCTCTCAAACTCCGTCTTGAGCGCTAGCATATGTCTCCAATCATTTCCTCCCAGCCCCCCACCTGCCGCCCTCGTCCTTCCTCCCACATTTCCTCCACCTTCCCTTCCCTCCGTCGCGTCTCCCCCGTGTTGGACCAGAATGGTGACTGGTGCAGTTATCAATCACCGACCTTGTCAGCGACGACACTCTCTCGCTTTTATCCGTCTCTCCCTGCTTTGACAAATTTGTTCCAGTTAATAAGCCTTCCCAAATGACCCCCCCCCCATCCCCTTTTCCTAATTAAGCACAGGCAGCATGGAGGGGAATATGATACTTAATTAATGATGAGATAAACTCTCTCCCAAGGCCCTGTCAGAAAAGCATGACACCATGTTTGGCGGTTGGAGATCACGTTAACACGAGAAAAGACGAGGGAGGAAAAAATGACGGCTATTTTTGCCGTTAGTTTGTCATCTGGCAGGAGAGGGGGGGGAACATAATACACGACTGTTTCTAAAGTGTAAATCCACATTTAACAGGAAGATGTATTGTAAAACAGGACATATCCTCCATCAGACAGTGGCAGCTCACAATGAATCAATTACGTCGTTAGCAACGTATTCCTAATAGTTGCACTGCCAGCTAAATTCTTCTTTACAAAGACAAGAAAGACGGGTCCTACTGGGAACGCGCTGTTTTGTGTGTCTGTAGCTTTAATTCAAATGAGCCATGTTTGTCTCCAAGAAGACACACCCTCCTGTGTAGTTTATCCACTTCTTACTTACATACAGTACACTCTGTAACGCCACACTATGAATGGGCGATATACGATAGAAATGACATACGATCGAGCTTTTGATTCTATCCCTATCATGATAATACATGTTGACGACGCAACCTAGCAACAAGCTGCAACAAGTGGCCAACGTAATGCAGGGCTGTAGCTAGCGCGATTAAAGAATAGAGCCGCTCCTCCAAGCTACAATCCTCGCCTCCATGGCAGCAAATAACCTACATTTCTTACAAGTTTCTGTCACAAAAAAAGGAATAGCTAAGCTAACACATAGAAGCCATGCTAACCGCTAAGCTAGCTTGAATGTAAAGCAGTGAAACATTCCATTGCAGCCGGCAGCAGTCTCCATGTGCGCATGCATGGAGACACTGGACGACACAGCAATGGACAGGCGAGAGCATGTCGTGATACGAACGGAGAGGTCTGACTGTTTTGTTAGAAACGGTTTTGTGATTTACTCTTTTGAACGTGTATTGTTTTGAGAAGCCATACTCTTTACTTACAGTAAGTGACCCCGAGGGAGGGGGTAAGTCACTGTTGATACACTACACTGCTGATGGGGATGTCGTACAACGTCATGTCAAAAAAATCTCAACTATCCCTTTAAGTGAAAAAAAATACATTTGAGGCTAATTGGCTAGCTCGCTCGCTATCGGCCATGATGGGTCCCTGCAGCATAAGAGTTGTAATGCAGTGTAAACAATGAGTAATAGGAGTGCAAGTATAGGGGTGTCATTCCATGTCTACAGGGCTCTAATGACGTTAAAAACCGTATTTACAAAGTCAAACAGGTTTTCTATGCTCCAACTACGAAAATATACCGTTTATCAACTTGAATCCTAGATCACAGAAATTCAATTAACGCGTCTAAAGGGTCTGAAGACGATTAACTGCTATAAATGAGGGACGACTGTATTATAATTTATACGCCAAAGAATACTGTATAGTATATGCTTATCACAAGTGGCAATAAAACATAATGTAATGTGGATTTTAGGCCACACAGCACATCCCTACCGTGCACGCGTGCAACGTAATAGACGCCATGTATCGTATACAACAATGTAACATTAAGGAGTGGGACAGCAGGACATACATGTTAGCTATGTGAGCTACAGTGCTGACATTGCACTCACATTTTAAAAAGGGACCTAATATGCTTTTCCTCTTTTCTGGCATATAATTGTTGTTACAATGCTGTATTGTGTTAAACGATGCCAACGCATCATATAATGAGGTTTGCGCATTTGGAAGCGAGACCTAAAGCAGTTTTTGGACAGCTCTGCACGAGTTAAATTTTTTTTAATTTAACACAGAGTTCCGCTGACGTCAACGCAACCCGGTCTTCCTTATATGCCAAACGCTGTAGGCTTGCCCTCCCCCCACTCTGCTTCGCTGTGCTCTGTTCACCGTGTTAGCACGTATGGCTCCAAGGAAATGTTAGTTGGGGTGCAAGCATCAGGCACAAGTGGTCGGAGTTGCTGATTCCCAGCCAGCAAGAGAAAAATATGCTCATCTGTCAACGACACTTCACACCGGACTGTTTTGTGAACAAGGGCCAATACGAAGCTGGACTATCCGCCAAACTGTTGCTGAAATCCGACGCCTTTCCAACGTTACTTGGTCGTGTTGAAGAGTCAGAAGAGCAATGTGCAAGTAACAATTAGTGTCCTAACTGGGTTTATTTTGTGTAAGTAATCAGAGAAAAGGGTGGTCGGCAGCTGTCCGGAAGTCCTCGGGAGCGAGTGTGACCAATCACAGCAGAGTGGGCTCGGCGGGAGGCGGACTAAATTACACAGACCGTTTGGGCGGGAGGCAGGAAACACTGCAGGAAGAGGGGCAGAGTCTGTGCAGCTGCTCTATAGGAGTCCAGAACTCAATACAAAAGGTATAATAGGGCCCCTTTAACATCATGCTAGGTTAGTCTATTCTATGAAGAAGAAAAACAAAACGATTAAGCATATAGCTCCCATGTCTGTCACTGACTCATGGGTGGATAGGAGAGTTCCAGGCTTTATTTATTGATTTTTTTAAACAAAGATGTGCTCCGTGAAGTGGTAGGCGTACACACGGAGGCTTTAACGAGGAGGTTGAGTGAAAAGGAACAGCAATTGTCAACAGTAGAATATAAAATCACTGAATGTAGCGAACAGGAAGTAAATGTTAGAATAAACACCGGGCAATTATTCCAGCTGAGGCACTGTAGAGGAAGTGAAGAAAATGGCTGTGAGCACCCGCCGCCTCAGTCCCACAGTGTAAATCACTTTGTCACTTCCTGACACCAGTCAGCCATCACTTACACATCATACTTAGCATAAAAACAGCCGCACTATTTTTACCAAGCGTTTGAGCTCCTCATCGCGGACGTACGACTTGACGACGACAACCGCATTTTCGCTCTTGTTCTTCAAATTAAATCCACACTGACGACTTTGATACGCGCGCTGAGTGAGTGTTTACATCCCAGCGGAGCGGGCGGGAAAATAAATAAAGCCAAAAGCAATCACAAACAAGCAACAGCAAACGTGACATATTTACCATAGAAGCTGCGGTGAACTTTGGTCCACATGAAACACATCCATAAAGTCAGCGTTTGTCGTTTGAAGCCGGATGTTGTTTTTGCTCTTTAATGATTTCTTTCTTCTGATGGTGATGGAAGGCGTGCTGACACCTTCTTTTGCTTCATCAAGTTCCGCTGCACAATTACATGAATTTACTTTCAATAAATTACCATCCTTGCATACATCAGTCAAATCATCCAGCTGAGGCTTTCGCAAACAATATGCATTATTAATTTCATTGTCAGTGTTTATTTGGTTAACTCCTAAGCGACTTGGACAGCCCCGTAGCCTTGATGATGCATTAAAAAGCATCAGGGTCAGCTTTTATCAGGGGATGACATGCTTCCAACCACTGCTGCGCACCCTGCTGAGGCCACAGAGCGGAACAAACAAAAAAAACAGTGAAAGACCCATCAAAAACTCCACAAGACGCATCATGAGCTGTCCGAGCCAAAACAAGGGAATCAGGAAGCGCACCTCATCACTGAGATTCCCCCGATTGAGCCTTAAATCAGGTCCTCCTTTGTACTGCGCTTAATTGAAGAGGCAGAAACTACCCAGCGATGGAGCAGACAAAATGATTGCCAAGTATTAAAGTTCCATGATTTGAATGTTGCTGACATCGTGTCCTAGCCCTGCTGTATGTTTATGCTGGTTTTCCTTTACTGCTCCGACTGATTGAAACACACCTCCAGCCCAGCCGGAGAACGTCAGGAACGACGCAGTTAGCGGAGACAAATTCGGGTGAAACGGCGCCACGTTGCAAGCCATCCGTTTCGCCCCCGAGGGCTCCCGGAGCGTGGCGCTGGGTGGCAGCTCTCATCTGCCATGGAATGATCATCACACATGACAGCTAGGGGGTGCACTCCGAGCTAAACTGTGAAGTGGGGGGGAGGATTTTACACACAACCACATAAGAGAAATATTGGCATATTCGTAAAGAACATCGGGGAACTAATTTTGTTGTCCTCAATGTGGAGCAGGCCTGCTAAATATCAAAGTACAGGTGTGTCATGCTGCATTCAAGGTTGCTGGGGATTAGGAGATGTTCCACTGGAGCTCACAAAGCCTTTCACAGGAATGTCAATGACAAACATGGCTGACAAAGGCGATCGGCTACCAAACGAGTTTAAGGTTATGTATTATGCAAAACTGACACTTCAATGAAAGTAAGGTGGGTTTTCTTGATGTCATGAAGGAAAAACCTCCTTCCCCAGGCTTCGCTGCACATCTTGAAATAACATCTGGCTGCAACGACGTGACAAGACAAATGTCTGGTGGGCACGTGACCTGGGACATAAGAAATGAATGAATTCATCACGCAATAAACGAAAATGAACTGGATCTTTTTGCCGGCCTAGATATATTACCATGTGCACGCGTGACGGTTTTCCTCATCTCTCGCCCCCAAAAAGGAATGAAATCTTGTAATCTTGCAATGCATTGTGAGCCGCGGGCGCCATTTTAGGACAACAGGCGTTTGTTTATATCAGCGTTGTCGAGAGATACACAACGTAACAAACACGGACAGTACAAATGAGAACGGCGATGGATTGTACAGAGACAAGGGTGCAACACCTCATTCCATCTACATAAATTTTCTATGGGAAAATTTGCTTTGGTTCGAGTTCGTTTTGGTTTGCGTCTGGCCTTCTGGAACAGATTAATGATGTTAACCAAGGCAACACTGTATATGTAAAAATTGGACAAAGTGCACTTTTCTGAGCCACAGACAAACACCTCGTAAGCATTAAAGCTACGGACACGCGTGTTCCCTCCAAGCATTTTTAAACTATCTAAATTCCAGCACCCAGGCCAGATTTTGGACAACACACTTCCAATAACTAACAGTTAATAAATAACTCAGAGAGTTATTTAAAATGGCTGAAAAATAGTATAATACAGGACCTTTAATGTAGAGAAGATAGAGCAACAGTGCATAGAGCAATTCCCATAGAGTAGAACTATATTAGTAGAGTAGAACTATATTTTCTCATTCTGAAATGTACCATAATTGTCTTAAAAAAGCAACAGCAACAAAAAAGAAAGAAAAAAAAAGAACCCTACCCATCTTCCTGCCGGCCACCCCTCCATCATTTCTTAGTGGCTCATTGCCCTTATGGTCGTTTTATGGTCCATAGCAAAAATCATCTGTGCACGCCGGGCCTTGTGTCTTTGCAAGAAGGCTTTAATAAGAACATCACGACAACTTTCATGACCTCAGCCGGGGGTCTGACTGGGCATCACCATATATCTTTGTCCCCCCCCCCAAATGCAGAAATAAGAAATGATTCCCAAATAGGCTTGTTGATGAAAGAGGCGGCCTGCAGCCACCTCAAAGTCATCTTGGGACCACGTTAAGAAGGTATGCTATGATGCTAAATTCCTGCAACATATTCAAACCCTCATCTTTCTCTCAACTGAGCTATATGCTACATTCCAACAATGCAAAAAGACAAAAATACAATTGAGTTATTTTCAGGGAACAGAAGTCAGAAAATGCTTCCGTGTTTACATGTTGTACATATGTACACAGAAATGAACAGAAATAGCCACAGAGCAAACATACAACATAAAATATACATAAAAAGGAGTAAATCAGATGAGAAAAAAATTAAAAATATGAAATATGATTTAAGATAATGCATATAAGCAAGAAGTTACATGGCAAAAATACAACAAAATGTTTAAAAAAAAGTGGTAGAGGTTGGGAGTAATCAGCTACGATGATCAATACATATAATTAAAAATAGATACCAACACAAGTAAAATAAAACGCATAAATGATGAATAAATAATGAACAAAAGGAAGTTATTGGGCCAAAAATTGTTGGGGGAGAGTAAATCAAAGAAATAAATATACACAAATTTTATAAAATTATCAAACATTTTTAAAACAACAACTAGTCCAAATTTCCACAGTGGGTCTTTCAAGCTTGGACCCCCTAGTCCATCCATTGTCAGGGGTACATAATATCACACCCACTACACGGATAGGTAAAACCTTACTAATCATTGTACAAATGAGTAGAACCTTTTGGAACAGGATTCTGTTGCACAATAGAAGGGTTGCCAATCTATCACTGTCACATTTACGAACATTAATGGCCGCATTTTGGACAAGCGATCTGGGGGGTGGGGCGTCTGCCCCACAGCAGGTGTTTCGCTCTGAACAAGTTGACTGGGGTGTAAAAATAGGGGCAACAAATCATTTGTGGAGAAGGAAGGGGAGAAGAAGAATCACCATCGCAGCTCGTCCTCGGAGGGAATCGCGTCGCGAGCTTGACAACATGTCAATATCACTTTCAGCGTTTTCTCGCCGAGCGGGCTTCTTATGGGAAATCGCCTTCACTTCGACGGCAACAAAAAACTTTTGATCTTTGAGACCGCAGGAAGACAAATCAAACAAACACACAAAAAAAGTGAGACAAGACTTCTTTGCCGATCACTGTCAGCACATTCACCGGACCAGACGGGCTTTTCGCCTAACGCTCGGCAGCTAGTCTAGCGCCCGTCATGCTGGAGATCTGGCGCTCTTGCATCGAGTTTGTCTTCAGTGTGTCAATCAGTGGCCTCTCAGAAGGTGACAACATGATTGAACACAAACGCACATGAACAACTTCAGCTGCAGTTACGTGGACGACTGCAGATCTATTTTTTATTTAATTTTTTTTTAACTGTTTACATTTTAAGCTAGTGCACATTATTTTCTAATATAGCCGCACACCCTGAAGGTGTCGTCTACCCTCTCCAGGGGCGACAGCCCCTCCTGAGTGCTGATTTGTCCCAAGTGTGGGCTCCCACAAACGCACGCTGAATAAACATGAACCTCATCCTCCTTCCGCTACACTTGTAAGGGGTCAGAGGTCGTATTTACAAGAACAGCACATCCACTTACAATCAAAAGCGTTTCTACTGACATCTTCAACAAACTACCAAAAAACATACAAGCTAAATCATTATACAGTCATCCCTTGTTTAAATGGTTCCAAACTCAACCGCCATAAGTGAATTTCCGCAAAGCAGGATTCCATATTAATAAACGGGACATTTTCGTAAGTAGAGCGTAGAAAACATGTTTATGATTTTCTAAATACAGGTTTTAACATTATTAGAGCCCTATATACATGAAATAACACCCCTATAGGCACTTTTACGCTCCTATTATTCATTGTTGACATCACATTGTGCAGGCTACAGTACCACTGCAGGGACATAAGAGACAACCACCACTAGCCTAGCAAGCCACCTGCCTCTCCAATTTACTTTTTCTAAACTTAGTGTTTCAAACGGAGCGGGGAAGAAGGCCAAAAACATACCACTCCACACGTAATGAGAGGAGAACCTTTTTTTCCATTCCATCTCAGCCATGGCATGTCGGCTCAGTAGCCAGTCTCCATGCAGTGTGAAAGGTCATGTCATCTAACGTCACATCTCATGACATTACTGATGCCTAGTGACCACAATGCTACATACCGGGTGTGTCAGAAAAGTTTCAGGATTGTTGTCACAAAAGATATATTTCAAAGTTTTCCGCTTCAATGCAATCCCTCTGCATGGATTCTTCAGGGATCATTCGCGGCTTCGTCGCCATGGCCACCTTGATGTCATCCACGTACTGAATACTGAATGGCATCCTGTCCCACTCATTGGTTGGTCAATGAAACTCTCGATGATTGACAGCGATGAAAAGGTGATCACTTTTCAACTTTTTGGTGTCACACGATGACATGCACGAGCATAAAATTTAACACGCACAAATTCCGCATGTCACTTGGCACGACGGAGACGAGCAGATAACTGTCCTGTCGTGCAGGTTCCACTGAAAATGAATGGACTGGAGGCGAAGTCGTCTCCCGTGTGTAGAGCCCGTAAGTCTTTCTGCTTGGTGGCGGCCATGTTTTTCAAGCAATCGTGCTCAAATTGTACGCACAAGTGCTTGTCAGTCCTCTGAAGGGGTGTACCGAATGTTGTGGGGATTCAGCTTAACACTCGAAAGTTATAGGCAGTGTTTTGTGGGGCTGATTTAGACATTTCAAGTCAATCCGTCTTACAAGGTTTAATAACAGCCCCACCATGTAGTGTATTTGACGGAAAAGTAATAGCACATACAACACAGTAGGGGCGCATGTCTTGACACATTTTCACCCTTATGCATAGAAGAATTTGCTTACCCAAACAGACGCATACAGTCATACCCCTGTACTGTACGTTATCTCCATAAGGTTCAATCAAATCAATCAAATTTGGTGTTGCTACAGTTGAAATCTCAACTTTTAACTTTCGTAAACTTTGATGCTACAACTGGAAGACCGGAGGAAATTGCACTTCATCAAGACGTGTCAAAGTCTTCTAACAGGTGATCAGTGCTGACGTCAAATTCCGCAGCACAGTGAAGTTCCCACCTTTGGGATTACAATCGTATTTTTCCTCATGAAAATAAATAACTCCTCCGCTCCTTGAAGACAGTGTAAACAGTAAACATGCTGAATAAATCATTTTCTCTCTCTTTTATAAACGCACCCATGGGCGTTTGCGTCTCAGCAGGCCCTCTCACGCTATGTTGTCTTTTTGAAGACGAACCTGCGCCGTCGGGCCTCGGACGGCCGTTTCATCTGGTCGTCCGGCGCCTGACAAGATCTGACTGGCCCGGTCCCGAGTGGGTCCTGCAGCTCAGCAGCTAGCCATCACGCCCCATAAACCAGCACGGCACGGGTAGTGTCAGACGTCTTCTTGCATTCCAACCATGGAGGCAAAGGCAGTAAAAAGATACGAAGATCTCAAACAAGCAGCGTTTTCCTCCATTTTTACTGCTCTACACTGGAGATAATTGCATGCTTTGGCATCCACAGTCCGAAGGAAATGTGCAAAACTTTGAGGATATCTCTATTACTCGTGTGCTAGCGGGTCTCACTAAACATTACGTGAAAACCGTAGAACAATCCATGTATATTATATTTCAGAAAAGAGAATACATACAGGATATATTCATCACTGTTTTTCCATTCTAAGAGGACACAGGTAAAGTTCCTCTATTAATAAGTGAGTACATAATAAATACACCGGAAAATAGAACAGATGCAAATCAGGGTTACAATAAGGCGACTTGGTGATGCAGCAGCGATTCATCACAGTGGCTGAGGATGCACTCTTCGCTGTCCTTAGCTTTCTTTAATGACGCCACCTCCCCCACCACCCATTACTCCCAATGCAAATGTCCTTTTTCTTTATTTCCCTTCATCCATGTTTGGGGAAAAGCGTAAATATTGGCGCCTGGGCGATGATGCACGTATTTGTACTTTATTTATCCCACAGCGGGGAAATTCACTTGTTACAGCAGCAAGCAAGATACGCAAGTAAAGAGTACAGTGTAAAGAACACATAGTGACTACAACATGGTTCAGGTGGTGCAGAGCCTGACAGCGGTCGGTATGAAGGACCTGCGGAACCTCTTCTTCTTACACCGGAGGTGGAGGTCACAATTTATATTAAGAATGTCACTCGCTATTGCAGTGTGCAGTGAGGTTATTTTGTGTATGTACAAGACTGACAAATGGCGGTAATCATGCAATAAGGTGAGGGGTGGATGCTCAAACGAACGCCAACAAGGATTGACCCGATTTCAAGATTTTTTTTGTCAATAAGTTGTTAGTCTGTCGCAAGTTCTCATCATCCAGCCCAAGACAATTCAAGCCATGAGATCCCTCAGCCAAAAACCCGGGTAACAGAAACTACTAGACCTCAATGACAAGCAAGCAATTATTTTTCAACTCAAACTTGTCAAATATATTTAAAAAGGGACAACGTGAGCTGCAGCGGTGAGACACTGTCCTCTCTATGGTGTGCTGTTCTCCAGCAGACATCTGCAGCTGTGTGTCCGACGAACGGCACAAGCTTGACAAAGTTGCCCAGAAACACAGCATAGACAACAAAGAGCACAGACAGGAATGCAAAGTGCATTCATGGACATCGGGTCATTACTGTTTATTTATTCATTTATTTGTTTATAGCATAGCCCCGTGACCCACTCTTGGGTCTCGACACACCAGTTGAGAATCCTGGTATAGACATCGCTTTGGCCATATTGCTGATGAATAAGAAAGTGTTGGTGGTGGCAACTCAAATACGGTAAAGACAATACAAATAAGAACCAATTGACCAATTACAATTTACTGTAATAACCCAAATTTAAGGTAGCCCTGCAAAAAAATGGGCTGCTTTATATTTGGAGCATAGGGATTTATACACGCAAACAAGGTGGTAGTGTCGAACGACTTATTCTCCAAGTGAGTCAGAGCTTTTCTCCCCGACAATCACACACATGTGACCATTAGCAATGGAGGCGAGACGGAGGTTGAGAATTTTATTGAAACACACAAGTTCACGGTTATAAAAAACGTGATAAAAAATATATACCTGTATATATTTTAAAAGGAGTAATAATAGCTAGAGACCAAAACATTTTTGAAACTGTAAGACGACCACGGTGACTAGGTTTTCTTCATTCGACTCCACTACAAAATTCCACATCTTCCTCCTGTTTCTGAACACTAAAAACACATTTTCTTTGGACGGTGGACACAAAATGAGTCACTGCGAAATACAGAAACGGTGTCCAAGATCAAACAGTCAATGAACCACAGTGTCTTGCTTACCAAAGCTATGGACAACAGAAATGAAAGTCATGAGCTCACCGTACACCCTTACAAAAAGTTTTTGTTGTGGGGGTAAAAATGTGAAAGCGAGTAAAAGTCTTGAAGAAGATGTTCGGGAGACATAATTGAAATAATGCGCATACATAGCGCTACATGACTGCAGCCCAGGCGAGCGTAATGAAGACAGAGCTGAACAGTTGGACAACATATTGCCAGACAGCAGCCATTAGCCAGAGAGCGGCAAAAAGCACATCAGGGGAAAACTCAAGGAGATGGAGAGGCAACAAGGAGCGGCAGGAGGAAGAGGGAGCGTCGGGGCCCGGGCGGAGCGTCACGATAAGCGGGACCGACAAGCCGCGAGCGCGCCCCGTGCTCCGACACTAATTGCCCGTGAAAGGTGACCCGCGGTGAGGCGGAGGCGCTCAGCTCCGATCGGCCTTGCGCGCCCCTGATCACACGCGACACCAGACAGCCGAGCCGTCACGCCGGCCACCAGTGCCACCCGCTCAACAGCCGGAACCCATCCCGCAGACCGGGAAAGGGAGACAGATGGAATGGTTTAGGAGAAATTTGGCTGACGCAGGCCTGGATTGATGGACGAGTAGAGTGGGGACAGTACAGAGACCCAAAACAAGCTGAAAAATGTCCAAAACAGGCAAATAAATATATTTAAATGGAAGTGACCGCATGAGAGAAGCAGCAGAAGGAACAAAACTGGGTGATCAGTTAAAAGGATAGAACTGAGTTTCAACTACAGCGGTCCCTCGCTACATAGCAGTTCCAACATCAGCCTATCGCCGTTTTTCAAACATCAATGAATAAATGATGGCTGTTTGTGGTTGACTATGGCATATTAGTCCAAAAATATTGAAAGACAAGTCATATGTAGTATTCTGGTCACTAGGTGGCAGTAATGTTATGAGACATGACATTACATCACATCACCGTCACACTGCGTGTAGTCAGCCGCGGCATGTCCGACATGATAGAGTGGGGGTGGGGGGGAAGGTCTCCTCCCATTCCATGTGGAAGTGGTAGGTTTTTTGGCTTCTTACTTTGTCCTCCTTCCCCACTTCTGTCGTTCATTTCAAAGAGCCGGCTCTAAGGGCCGATTCGTTCACTAGTAAACAAAGAATAATAGGAGTGTAAAGGTGACTGTAGGGGTGTTATTTCATGTCTACAGGGATCTGATAATGGTAAAAAAAAAAAAAAAAACATTCTGAAAGTCATAAACTGGTTTTCTATACTTTAACTATGAAAATGTGTCATTTATAAGTAAGGAACTCTACTTAGACTCTCACCGAACATTACAGTAACATTGACATCTTGTGACCAGTGTAGAATACTACATATCACCACAGCGTCTTGCTTTATATTTATACTTTACTTCATTTAGCCATTTTATGCTTGAAATGCTTCATTTAGGCAAAGGAATACGTAAAATTTGCTTCAATATGCATATTTTTTGACAATAGGCCACATTCAAGCACAACATTTCTGAAAAGACGTGATAGAGGGAACCTGTAAGGAGTGGCAAGGGATGACTAATGTGCAAATACGTGGGAACTTGCAAGAAAATGACTTTGAAATTGGATTACTGTGCTACAATACGCTCACCAAGATGGTGACATGCTGCGCTAAATACGCTACATCAAAAAGGTGCACATAACCGCAAATATGTTTCACTTTGCAAGTATTTGCGTTTGGTGCTACCTCCACTTACCATCGCAATTTAGCTTCGAATGTGAGGCTGGTAATTGCTGGTAACCGGCGCGTGCTGCATAGCCAAGTCATAAAATGTAATTCTGATGATTGATCCTCTACAGTTCTATATAACAGTCACGTTTAATATGAAATCCATTAAAAAACTCAAAAATAATCCAGAAAGTCGAAACCCACAACACGCTCGCTCCTCCCCAGCCATTTGACAGCCGTCACATTTGATAAAGTTAATCAACACATTTAAAAATAAATTCATGAAGTCAAACCCGCAAACATACCCGCGGGTATGTTTGCTCAAATATAGTCATTGGAGAATTGCCAACTGGTTCTAATATAGGCCCACAAGAAATGTATCCTTAAATGACAACTTGACCATATCAGGGAGGGGGGATGTGGGGTTCCCCCACTATTAATAGTACACATTTTAGCAAAGGGAAATTTAATGTGACTTGAATGGCAGTGAACCGTTGCTTAATAAATGTGTGTTTTCATGACTCCTGTAGTGTTCCTTCATACCGCTAGACAGAGCCGGCGTACCACCACTCGCCCTCGTGCCACAGTTTGACAATCCCAATCAATTTCAGTTAGTACATTTTATGACAGTGCATTGACTTTTGTAAGAAAATAATACTAAAAGAGAGCCAATAATGGACTCCCCGTATTGTTTCCACACCTAAAAAACACTACATCAGGATTGTCTCTCCATTGGTCGCTCTAACTTGGGGAAAAGAAAAAAACAAAAACACATCGACTTCGGCAACAAAACAGATACAAGTTTGAGCTTTCATCATTAAAGTCACAAGCTAGAAAGTAAGGTTGCCTCATTATATTCAGAAAAAGCAGCAGTCGGAATGGAGTGGGTGGCTGGGGGAGGGAATCTGCACAAGTCGCGCCATTCGAGGGAGGTTAAAAAAAAAAAGAGAGGAATTACAAGTTATGTATATTTAAGAATAAAAAGCCAACAACAAATGCGTTGAAGGAAATAAGGCGTTTGGATGCTTGTAATAATAAATACAATGCTTTGCGGACACTTGTGTTGTCTTGTCTTGGAATCAAACACCTCCCCCCCTCACATTTATCAACTTGTTGGCTGCTTTGCTATTGATTTTTTTTTTTTTTTTAATTTATTTTTGTAAGAGAAACTTTTTACTTGCCGGAGGAGCCAGACAGCCAGTGTGCAGATATGACAACACCCCGGACAATAATAACAACTACACTGTCAGCAGCAGCCCCTCCCCCCACACACACAAGGCTACTCAATACTGTATATGTGTATAGGAAGAAAATTAATTCTCTTGACATTAAAAACATGCAAACATTCTATTCTAGTATTATATACTGTATGTATTGTGTACTTCAGATAAAGTAGGGTAAGTTTGCTTGTGTTTAGTGACACCCTTTGGTAGAGCACAGTATTGCACCCCCTTGGGGAGGGGGCATGTTGCACATTCTGCCGATTTAACTTTTTAAATTCTCAATATATCCTTCAGTTTTGAGGGTAATCATGTGAATATTTTTAGAATGAATATTATTTCCACTATAGCAAGGAATATAGAATAGGAGATACTGTATAGAAGTACATTCTTTTATTCTTGCACGAGAACATCAAAAATGTGACAAAACAAAACAAACAACTTTAAATCTATGGTTCGTTCTGGAGATGTTGACAAGATGTGAAGTGGTCCAAGTATGTGAACAAAAATGACACACAGTATCACCTTTACAGGAGGGACCGTTTTGGGACCCAAGGGTAAAAAAAAGTATAAATTCATTTTTAAAAGTGGCCTCAAGGGTTAAAAAACATTAAATAGGGTGACTTGAGGTTTATTTATTTTTTATATTTAGTTGTGAAAAGACAAAAAGACTTCCAATAACATTTATTTAAAAGAAGTGACCACCCAAAAATGGGCATTGTCAACTGATAGTGTTGCTATCAAAACACAAATAGCGAAAACAAGTTTGAAAAATGCTAATGTGCAGCAAAAACATCATTAGTCGCCCTCAAAATGATTCAACACCTGTGGTAAATTACATATATTTTCAAAATGGAAAAACTTCCAATAGATGGCCATTTAATTGGGGTGTCATGAGACAATAATAAAAAAAAAAGGAACAATGAAAAAATACAAAAAATATAAGACAATATATTGCAATCTACAAATTAAATTTCTACTACATTACACTTTTCTGCACTCAGTGTGTATGCTAGCGGCCCGCCCTCTACCCACCGAGACAAAGAGACTGTATGACTGACAAAAGGGCTCACTCCGTTCATGCCGTTGTTCTGTGGAGCAAATGTGCCAAGGGGCTGGAACCAATGCAGAGTGAATCCTTCCTGCCTGTTTGTAGGCGAGAGACAAAGAAAACAGACATGCGTGCACATGGCGATATATTGAGGCCAGCAAAATGATTTGAGTTCATTTTCATTTATTGGGTGATGAATTAATTTATCGTTCAAGGTCTAGTGATTGAATGAGAAATCTTGTCAAATCTTGTCTTTTTAATCTTGGCAACTCTTGTGACACTCAAAACATTTAAACAAATAAATAAATAAATATTGACTTTTTGCATCAGCAGACGTGTTGAACTGTTTAAATTGTTTTGTTTTTCGTTTATAGTAAACTACTGCAAGTTGATGAACTTTACAATGAGGGTTGAATATTTTGGAGTGCAACTGTATTTCTTAAAATAATTAACTAGTTTACTGTGTTTGAATTTAACTCCAAGTTTGCGCTCCCAGCCTTTAATATCCGTAAGCAGTCAGACCTTCTAATTAAGACGATACCCTGCTAACGCACTGCCGGGGTTTTTAAAGTCTAAAAACTCCTCTAAGTCCGCCTTTCCTGTGCTTGTTTCCCCCAGAGACCCCTCCTGGATATCCCTTTGCTCGCTTCTCCAAAACGACTAAAAAGTGGCAAAGTGACGGCACAGTTTAGGCTGCAAACACAGGCGCGATTAACATGTGGCCGGGGTGCTCGCACCCCGAGGGTTCCTTCCTTCGTCGCTCTGAAGCGCTCTCTGACAGGCGACTGCTCGGCTTTTCTAGTTAATTAAAGGGAAAAACATGGCCTTTACCAGCGCACAGTTGCGCTCGGTCCGCATAATGGGACATAATTAACTTCCCCCTGCGTGGTTACTTCACTTCAAAGGCTGAGTTCTGAGGCAGCCTAGTGTATGTTTGTATTGACGATGTAGGACTTATCACTGATGCTGCCAAACCGATCGCCCTGGAGCTGCAGCCGAGAGCCTAAAGAGTCTGCTCGATACAGGACCAAAAGATGGGACATGAGAAGTTGATCCATGCAAGAGCTTCAAAACAAAGCTTTGGGTGTCTTCATCCGTGCAGAACCGCAGTTAAAACCTGTAGAGGTGCATTTAGTACCATTTTCATTTACTGTACATGTTGTTAATGTTACAAATTGGCAATATATACGTTTTCATTTGGATTTACCAAGTCTAAAGCATTTGTGAAACATGGCACAGCGAGGTTAAGGGTTTATAGATGTTACGTTCGTCATTGCTAATGTGTCCAGCAAATGTGTTCTAATGTAATACACCAAACTGTAAATGCATGCATATGCACACAACAACTACGTGCCGGCACCACCTCCTGGCCTGGCATACGAATTATAATTACAGCATTGTCCGACGTTTCTTCGCAGGGCTGTGTAAATCTATCATTGTGATAGCGTTTACTTTGTTGTTTCTTTTATTAGTAGCTTGTAGTACTTTCATTTTTGAAGGCTTTTTTCTTTACTTTGTAATGTTTTCCTTTTTAAAATTGTAGATCCAAACATCTCCGTTGGACATGTCTGTGTGGAGTTTGCTTGTTCTTCCTGTGCGTGTGTGGGGTTTCCTCCCACATTCCAAAAACATGCATGTTAGCTTCATTGGCGACTCTAGGTTGTCCATAGGAATGAATGTGAGTGTGAAAGACAGTCTATATGTTCCCTGCAATCGGCTGGCGAGCAGTCCAGGGTGTACCCCGCCTCTCGCCCAAAGTCAGCCGGGATAGGCTCCAGCATAACCCCGCGACCCGAATTAGGATAAACGGCATTGAAAACGGATGGATGGATGGATCCGATACACCAAGATAATACGATTTTCTTTCATTATATTTATTTCTTACATTATTTTCATAAGATTTTTATTGTTATAACAAACAAAGACGTTTAATAAAAATGCATTTTTAATTTTAAAACAAATACGATAAATTGTTATTTGCAGGTCCGTGTAAAAGGGTATCATTGTGGCAGTCTTTACACATTGAATTTTTTTTATGCAAAAAACCCCGCCCCCTTTTTTTTTCCACCAAAAGTTACCTTCAGCTCTTTATAAAGGCAGTCATTGTAATATTTCAAAGTCAAAATTTGAAATCCCCAAAATGATTGTAGTACACTTAAAAGAACAGTTTTATTGACATTCATTTTTTTTATTTTATTTGGAATAATGTTACGGCAATATAATCTCATTTTCTTTCAATATATGTCATTGTGTCATTATCATTGCCATGTAATGTTGTGATCAAGTCCTAAAGACCATATTAGCATCAAGTTCCCCGAGTCCACCTTCACACTTTGACTGTCATTTTGTGTGTGTGTGTGTGTGTGTGTGTGTGTGTGTGTGTGTGTGTGTGTGTGTGCGCACGTGTTTTTCGCCCTCCTACGGGTTGGACTCGGTAGAAGGTGCAGAATGTTCTAGATGATGGCTGTCTGTGACGAGACGTGACGGGTCAAGCACCACTATGCAGACTGGCGGCCATCGGTGGTGGACACCCCCAGTCACACACCAATGCACGTTGGGTTAACACACACACACACACACACACACACACACACACACACACACACACACACACACACACACACACACACACACACTTGCCATGTCGCAGTGGTTGGTCCCAGGATGAACTTACACGTGTTAATTAGACTGGAAGAAATGATTGGCTGCTCGCAACATCGCAGTAAAGAGTGCCCCACGTATGCATGCACATGGACCTATTGCATATCACACGCACGCACGCACACACACAAATATATCCAATATATGTACACAAGCCCTGGTGGATGCTAATGCAGCGGGGCATGCCCCATCAAACCGTGTCAAGAGACGCACCTCGGTCGAGTTTGGGCTGTGTCACATGTGATTTAGTGTGTGTCAACCTCATCGCCCCCCTCCCTCCATCTGAGTGTGTGTGGTGCAAGTGATTAGGAAAGGGAGGGGGGTGGAGGGGCACGTCCTCCGTGCTCAGCCAGCAGCATATGCTTTGATGCCACTCCTTTTGTACCAAAGTCCATGTGTAAACATTGTGTTTTCTTCGTGTGTCTGCGTGTTTTGAGTGTCAGCGTCGACCCCAAACCCCCTCCCCGCCGCCCTCCTGACAGTATATTAACCGTGCCAGCCAATTCGGCCTTGTTGAAATAACACCTCGCCCCACTCTAGCGCGATTGCTGCTGCTATATGACGAGCACACGGCTGCCAAGCAGCCATGTCTGATGTCTGCAAGGCTGGCAGACCTCCTGCTCCCCAATATGAGCCTACAGGGTGAGGGGGTGGGACAAGTGGGACTCAACATATGGAACCTACACAAGCTATCAAATACATGAAGCCTGTTTTTACAAGTCTAAAGGCAAAAAGGCCATTCCGAGTACGCCCTTTTCGTTGTTTCTGTCACAGCAGATCTGCAATGACGATGGTCGGCTGGGAAAATTGGGTCATGTGATCTTCTCGCAGGGTCGTATTGTTGACAAAAAAAGATTTAAATAAAGTTGATTCAACGCTGCGATCAATGAACTGGCAAGGTCAGACTTGGAGAACCTCTGCATTTCAACACATTGAACACAGCATACATGCTGCTGACTTCTTCTACATTTTAAAGTCATTTCTAAAAAACTTTTTGCTTAATTACAGTAACTATATTCATAACATCCATTAATTCATTGAGCGATTAGAATTCCTGTCAAATCGAGTGTTCATTAATAGCATTTTGAAGACACTGGGTGCAAAATTGATTACACTACCTGGATGCAACCAGCAGAGGTGCTGTTGAGCCAAGTAGTTTACTGTTGAACGAAGAGCAACAACATGACTCCAGTGGAACTGACTGCCCATGAATCATACAGTGAAGCGACTGGGCGCAAAGTGGAGTGCACTGCTTGACTGCTGATTCAGTCTCGTCTGACTGTCAATTACAGTGGAACTTCAGTTAGCGTCCGCCCCATTTAGCATGTTTTTTGAAAATTTTAAATCAAAAGTTTGTCTAGGTTGATGTATATTTTCGAGTTAGCGTAAATCGCGGAGTATTTGGTACAAGAAGCAGGCTAAATGTCTTCCTCGGAAAGTGTTTGTTTGTTTCCAAGTGAGCTCAGGGGAAGTTACGACAGGCCGATAACGTCACAGGCAGGAGAAAAAGGGAGAGCTTGATTTGATCACCTGCACAGTAAAGGTTCTCTTGCCTCATTGGAGCATTTTTTATTTATTTATTATATTTTATTATATAATTTATTATATGATTATATACAGATTATATACGGATACAGTCATCGGACTGATCACTGGTGGTGTTGAAACATCATACAGAAGAGAGGTGGTGGACCTCATAGCTTGGTGTCGTGCTAACAATCTCCTTCTCAATACAGATAAGACTAAAGAGATGATCATCGACCCAAGAACAAGGGAAAAGGAGCCGCATAGACCCCTGTTTATTGATGAGACCTGGTCTCACAACACCCAACAAATTATGAAGAAGTCCCAAAGGAGACTGTACTTCCTGAGAAGACTGAGGAAATTTGGCATGTCCACCACAATCCTGAGTTGCTTCTACAGATGCACTATCGAAAGTGTCCTTACCGCCTCCATCACTGTTTGGTACGGTAACTGTACAACACGTGATAGGAAGGCACTCCAGCGGGTGATCAAGACCTCACAGAACATTGTTGGGGCAGCCCTCCCCTCACTGCAAGACATTTATAAATCTAGAGTCCTACGCAGAACACACAACCTCATCAAGGACAGCACACATCCACAACACTCATTATTCACACTCCTACCGTCAGGCAGACGCTACAGGAGTTTGAAGTCCAGGACCACAAGGCTGGCAAACAGCTTTTACCCACAGGCCATCAGGCTCCTCAACGAAGCACTCGCACACGCCGCACGCAACACACGCACACACTCATAGCACTTTATTTATTTATTTATTTATTTATTTGCATTATTTACTTGTATTAATTTATTGGTATATATGTTTATGTGTTTATGTTTCTTATGTTCATATTCTTTCTTGTGTTTCTTTCTTTTCTTGGGAGAATGAACAGGATAAGATTTTCATTGCATAGTATAACTGCTGTTTTACTATGCACATGACAATAAAACTCTCTTGAATCTTGAATCTTGAATAAACATATATATTTTATCGGTTATTGGATGTTTTCGGATACATCGGTATGACGTCATAATTCCCTCAAATTGGTCTGATAATTATCGTGAACCCCTAATGCATGTACATTTGGAATTGTTTACTGCATTTAACTATAATTGCAAAAGTATAAAAACACATTTTGTGTGAACATTTTTGGCTTTCTAAAAAGGGACTAGTTGGATCTATATTATTTCTGATGGGAAAAATGGATTTGTTTAACATCCGTTTCAGTTAGAATCGGACCTTCTGGAATGAATGACGCCAGTCAAGGTTCCACTGTAACCGAGTCTTGAAACAACCGGGCACAAAATGGAGTGCGCTACTGGACTGAGTCAACATGGCATCGAATATGGAAGTTGAGGGCACAGACCTCTGCTGTGGCACCAGGCAACATCCAAACAGGAGCTCAGAACATTCAGAAAGACATTCAAGGTTTCCCCCATGTTTTTCCCAATTAACAGCAAATCCATGAGTTTGAGTAATGACTGCGCTACGCCGATAAGAAGTCTTGTTGAACGAATCATAGAGAAAAAGCCTACTTGTACTTACAAACCAATGTAAGAACGTCATATTGCAGCCACCATTCAACTAACTCTGTTTTCAATTTTGTCCCCCACCCCCCGTTCAAAAAAGTTCTGAGGTATCTGTCATCGCTTCAAAAGAAGAAGAAAAAAAGGGAAATCAACCAATTTAGTTAAAAAAAAGGGGACGAGTGAGAGTTAAAAAAAAAAAAAAAATCCCCCCCAAATTATGAGTAATTACCACTTTAGCTCTCACCATGGTGAAATCATTTGATGCCTTTCAGAGGGTCGTCTGGTTTAGCTCAACGCAGACAGACAGACAGCACAGCCTGCCTCCTGTTAAAGCTGCGTCGGCCATGTCGGCGAATGCCAGCGCTGATAAAAAATTTTATATATATATATATATATATATATATATATATATATATATATATATATAGCATTGCTAAAATGTTATTTAAAAATATTGAAAATAAATGCTACAATGTGATTTCCTTTAGTTTTTATGGGAAAAAAATGCAGAGAATATTTTTTTTTTTTTTTTTTTTTTTTTTTTTTGCTGGTATGAAAAACAGGCTTGTTTGGAGGGTCATGTGACCCCTTTTACACCTGCTCGTACAACCAAACCCAAACATTGCTGGTTTGATGGATCGCACTCACGTATGACAATGCATTGATTGCTTTTGTCTGAGAGCTCCAGCGTGGAGAAATCCATTAGGTGGCGTCTTCAGCGTTCTTGAGTGGCAGCCTTTGACAGGCCCGCCCGCTTGACTGGCAGCCCGACACTCAAACAAGCTCTCGGATCGCTATAATAGTTTCAAACTCTTTCAATTACCCCCGTCAAACAAATCCCACACGCCAACACGATAGTGATCCAACGCGGCGGCGTGGCAATCGTCTGTTTGATCTCACAGCTGACGTTGGAACATGAAGGCAGGAGGCCATCAGCACACATTGGACGGTTCAAGACGCCAAAAGGAGGGCGATGACTGTCAGTAAATATAAAAACATGAACCTATCCATTGACTGGACAGTGGGCCCTCGCTACATCGCACTTCAAATATCGCTCCCTCACCATATTGCATTTTTTTCCTCCCATTCCGTGTGGAAGTGGTAAGTTTTTGGCTCCTTTGGCCTTCTTCCCCACTCTGTTTGTATTCTAAGCATTAAGTTTCGAATAAGTAAACTGTAGGGATGTCTGATATTGGCCAACTCTCCATTTCCAATTCCGTTATCAACCGATACCGATATGTGTCACATACTGTATCTCCTGTCATGGAATTAACACATTGTGGTGACCCACAATATTGTTTTACACATTTTAGGCAGATTAATAAAGTAACTACCAACCAAGTATACTTCCGTTTGCGGGTCACGAGGTTGTTTAGGCCACTTAGCTATTGCTAAAGAGTTGCTGCTTGTTGTTGAACTGAGCGGAGAGTAAACTGATTGGTGCCACCTACCTCGACTCCTGCCTCGTTGTGAATCGCATCTCTACATTTGGTGACCTTCCATGTGGGTAAAAATGTTGACTGACAACAGTGACAACGAGACCGTGCTGCGGCGATACAAGCTGACGAGTCAGCGAACGTCGGTGCTCTCTGCAGCACACCCACGGCCGTGGGTGTTTAACATATCCAGCCCAGTTCCGACTGCGAGGAATAACACAGGACGTGACCGAGTATTTCCATGTATGACAGCAAGTATGAGAGCCCACAGGTCTACAAATATACACAGCAGTTTTTTATTATTGGATTTCATTATAGTGACAAACCCGATACTGATATAAGCCGATATTAAATTTTTATGCCAATATCGGGCTGATAATATCGGTGGCCCGATATTATCGGACATCCCTCGCAAATTGGCGAGGCTAAGTAGTTAGCTCAGTAGCTAAACTGATTGGGGTTTGTAAAATGATGACCAAAAATTAGCCAACAAATCAATATTTCTAGTTTTTACTCATCAAGACGGGTTAAGCTCATCAACCAGTGCACCTAGGAAACACCCCTTACGCTGCTTACAGCCACAAGGGGGCATTTTTACATAGTACCTGGGAGCTGCTATGATTCCACAGCCTTAAATTCACATTATGCATTTAAAAGAGGCGGCATGTTGTTCCTATTGTGTCATTTTATGCGTTTGTCAGTCACGTCCTCTTAGCAGGTGTATAATGAAAGGTATAATTATGTGGCATCGGCAGCAGCACCACCTAGGGGGCTTTGTAAGCAGCAATGATGTCTGCCGTCGCCTCGGAAACACAACAGAAAACACTGAAGTCATTCTATGTTTGTCCTTGAGAGGGTCCAGAGCCTGTGAGTAACACAAGACCACGAGGGCAACAATTACAAAAAAAAAAAAAAAAAAAGTGTCCACGGTTAGCCGTCTATCTTGCTGCTATCTGGTTTCTAATAAAAATAAAGCGGCTGTTGGTTTTTACCGTATTTGCTTTGACGCCGCCTAATTAGCGCTCGTCAGCGAGCGGCGTTGACGCTGGCGTTGAAAACAAAACATGACAAAACATTTTGACAGGCAGGAACAGACCAGTGACAACACTTTAAGCCACAACACACCCAAAAACATCACTCATCAGCCACACGTCTGCTTGCCATGCGGCCCACGGCAAAGCACAAAACTCCGTGCAAAACACAAAAAATGTGGAAAAAAATGTGAATAAATGAACAAATTTGAAGCGTAAACCACTAACCTTTCCTGTATCAAATATTTAAAGTACTTTCTATGGCACTTTTAAGCTGTGTTTAACTGACCTTTCCACACAACTATTATTTGCAATACCTGAAAGGGGCAAAGTCATGAAAAGTGTTCTTTCAAAACATTTTAAAATAATATTTAATAACAATACAATGTAAATGTGAAGAAAAAAAATAAATAAATTTAAGCATTTAAAAAAATCATTTCAAGCACTTGTTGACTGAAATATGCAAAGAAAAATCTAAAAATAAATAAATTAATACATAAATTATATATTCTTAAATTGTGTTGAGGTGAAAATTAGGGGCGGGCAAAATATAGAATGTGTTTTTTTCCCCACAAAAAATAAATAAATAAAATAACTTCAATCAACATTTTGTATAAAAAAATAAAAAAAAAACACTGACACATTGTAATAATAATATGTAATATACTGTTATAATGATACTTTTTAGACAGGTGCATAAAATAAAATCTACTTTTTACACTAGAACACGAACATTGTACTGAAATGTTCAGTTTATTGTGTACTTTTTTTTATTTTTATGTATTTTTTTTAAAGTTTGACTTTGGTCAGTAAACTTTTTGGATATGATATTTTCAAAATGTTTTGTGCATTCCACCACTGAAGGAAATGAAGACGCCTGCTCGAGACTGAAAGGCAACAACGCTGACAGATAGTGTTGTAATGCGGGTCAATACAAGGTGGCGCCATAGAGCCATCAGCCTGGATGATGAAGCCAGCACAGCAGCGCCCCCTGAAAGCCCCCCCCCCCGGCCTTAGACGGCATTGATTGGTGTCCTGATGAGGATGTGGCGGCCACTTAATCAAACATGGTAGCAGCACGTTGGTGGACACGGACTAGCTTGTCTCGCTCATCGATTGGTCGCGCTGGCGATGGGATTGGAGGCCGAGGAGGCGCCGAGGAGTGTGTATGCACACACGCGGCTTCAATCTATGTAACATCCTTCATTTTGCTCATCATTATCACATCAAATAGGATTCCAAACGAGTTGAGAAGAAACACAATGACGTCATGTGACCACTAATGTCTCTCACGTGGTCCACGTTGACCCACGAGACGCCTCAGCGTCCTCTTTTGGTCGTGGTCACAACCAAAACACACACGCATGCACGTAGACACAGCAGCTACATGTCCTCATAAACACATGCTGCAGTAGCAGAATATTCTGTTATAGGACACATTTATTCTGTAATATTTCCACTTTACTAATATTACTAAAGTATTCTTGTAATAGTCACTATTTCTATGAGCATTTTAGTCATGCAAATGCACACTTGGTTTTGTCCTGCAGCTTTGATTTTCACTAATATCAATTATTTAAATACTTTATTCTTGTCAAACTGCCATTTTTTTCCAGAAATATTTTAATAACTACCCCCGCCATATTTGAACTTTATTCTTTATTCTTGTACTGCAACTTTATTTTGATAGACGATGTTGTCCTTCTTAATACACCTGTATTTTAAAAAAAAATTTTCTCCGTAATCGTGACTTGATTTCCGTCAAGTGATTATTTTCTAGTACTTTCTTTTCATAAGATGACTTTTGACTTTCTCGTAGAACTTTTCTGTCTTGAATGGTATTTCTTTTCCTCGTCATTTCATATTTTCAACTTTATTTTGTAGACATTTTTACCATAATATTGTGACGTTACTCTTATGCGTGTAAGACTGCTTCTCTCATAATATTTCAAATCTGCTGTAAAATGACGTACACTATTTTGCCCCTCAGAGTAAACAAACTTTATTCTCAGAACAATTTGAATTTTTCTGTCATAATATTTCAACTTTTGTCTCATCCTGGGAATATTAATTTATTTCCATAAAATGATATTTTCTAGTATTATTTCAACTTTATTTTCATGAGATTACTTTTTACTTTAATAGTTTATTCTGTCTTAAGTGGCATTTCTTTTCCTAGTCATTTCACATTTTCCATGTAATACTTCAACTTTATTTTGTAGAATTGATATTTTGTCCGCACTATTATGACTTTACGCTCATGAATATAAGCTTGTTTTCCTTGTAATATTTAAAATGTGCTGTTAAATGATATATGGTACTTTTTCCCTCATATTACATCAACTTTATTCTCAGAAAAAGTACATTTTTCTGTCATATTTCATCTTCAGTCTCAAATAGCTCCACCCTGATCCTCATAACATTTACTTTATTTCCATAAAATGATTACTTTCTACAATTATTTCTACTTTTTCATAAAATGACATTTTACCTTCTAACAGAAATATTTCTCTTCCTAGTCATTTCCATATCATACTTTATTTTGTAAAATGAAGACATTTTACCATAATATGCAACCTTTCCCTTTTGGCATGAGACTCTTTCCCTCATAATATTTAAAATTCCTCATAGTAAACCCACTTTATTCTTAGAAAAATGGGATTTTTCTGTCATAATATTTCAAGTTGAGCCTTAAATTGCTCTACCTTTAGCCACGTAGCAAGGCTCACATTTTGCATCATTTTGGACTGAATGGTGCACATTTGTTCACCTACTGGTATCAAAATATGCAAAGTGTGCATGACCTTGCATTAACAGATGCACATTTTGTAGAAGCTGAGAAGAATTTAGCATTAAAAGCGGCATTTTTAGTCTTCATCTAGCACTGAAAGAGATTCATTGTTGCATGATTTCATTAGAGAGGTGCATACTTTGTATCAGCCTGCATGAAAAGGAACATTTTGCATCATTTTGTATTGCGATTTGCAACACTTGCCTGAGTATTGAACACATGATGATTTTTTGTATATTCCTCACAAAACTAAGATGAAGTGCACATGCTAATGATTCTTAGTTGCTCATCCTACTTTCACAGCCAGCGCATATACTGTAGCGTGTTATGCATATATAGGTCTTTCTCATCACAAACAGCATGAATGAATAAATAAGGAACATATAGGGCATCAACACAGACCGCATTTCGTGTGACAACGCTGCCAATTAACGAGCTCTCCCACTCTTTAAATAAAAAGAAAAAAGGGGATGATCAAGGCCGGTAGATTTCCACAGCGGATGCATAATTTATGTGGCTGCTACAAAACATCGTTCTGTTTGCTCGCTCTGCTCATTTATCGGAATAAAACGTCCCAGAGGGGCGCCCGTGTAATCGGGCCTAATCCTGGATTGATCACGAGGAAAAGCTGGAGAGATCTGGGAAAAGCTAGCAAGTCAGGGAAAGAAGACGACGACGACGGATTGATGGGAAGAAAACTCTTTAAGAGCCGTTTCTATTTCCTGCTCTCACAGTTTAACCCTTGATGCCCCTTAAGTTACACTTTATACCCTTCTGTCTCAAAACGGTCCCTCTTGTAAAACTAACAAAAAAACGTCTTGCCCCATTTTTAGTGCATCAAAACTGTTTTTTCCAACTTAAAAACGAACTAATATATTGACAATCCAAACAAATTGTGCAGAATTTGCACATTTGGCCCCTCAGGGGTTAAATGAATACATAATTGAATTAAAACAATACAATTAAACAGAAGGCTTGCGTGTCCTACAAAGCATGAAAGTGTCAAAGAATGGTATTACCTTCTCAGTTGCTGTGCTGGAGTTCTTTGTTGGACATCTGTCGCCCTCTTGTGGCCTTCTGTTGTAAATACAATTAAAATGAATTATTTTTCCCGCACATTCATTGCCCTTCCTGATTGAAATATTTGTCATTTGAACAAATACATTAATTCCAGCAACTAACTTAATGGAAATAGAGCACAGGTAAACACAGACACAATTGGTCCAGTTTAGAACATCAAGTTTATTCTATTTGTTTGTATTTTCTACATTGATTCATTCATTCGATTTAAAAAATGTTAGCAAAATGTAAGCTTCTGTTACATAATTGAATTCTTAGTTTACCTATTTCTATTAAGCTTAAACATTGATTGAAGTGTATCTCACATTTTTCCCTGGCAGAACAAATCTGTTGAGCACGTAAGGGCATTTAGATCAACAATACTATCTGCCATAATGGCTGGACAGGACAAAAAGGGGAAAAAAGGAAGCTTAACATTGATGGAAGATGCATTTGTAGCTTGCGAGCTGTTAAGAGCTGTGCTATAAATCCTATGTCGCCATCTGGTGGCCACATACGGCAACACACCCACCTCCAAACCTGTATGTGGAGATTTTAGGCCCTCATAGGGAATAACTAGAAAGGCTAAACGCGTGTTAATCACCTTACATCCTGTACAAAATTAGAAATCAGTAATATACATTTTTACTTTACTTTTAATTTGACTTCTAAACCTGCGAATTAGCGGTTTGTGTTGACTCAATAGTTACATATGTGACTGGAAATAGCTGTAAAGATGTCACAACGTGATTTTTAACAACAATTCTACAAAACCATACATTTGAAATCATTAATGTACTGTCTTTTGGGCACAAAATGAAGAAACAATTCCACCACTGTACTATTACGTTCGAACAACACCTCCCGTGAAAGAACACAGGTGTCGCCAATTAGCAGCCGTTAGCAATTAGCATCGAGACGAACGCAAACAGAACATGACCGCAAACAACTCAATAAACAAACGTACAGCTTTAACTCACCGAAGAACTTGCTGGTATGAAAAAGGGGGTTCATCCTCACCGAAGAGTCCCCACCCTCCACAAAAAATACAACAGCTAGCTAGTTCAGGTTCTGCTTGTATGGCCGCCATTGACGAGTGGCAAGTGGCATCACGTGACGCACTATACCGGAAGTTACCCTTCAATAGCTTGTTGCTTCTTTAAAAAAAAAATGCATACAAAACAGAATGGGTACCTTATCCCTGTCACAAAACTTCTTTATTTAAAGTATTTTCTGTGAAAAGTGTACTCACCTTTTCTTCAATGCAGCTTTCATTTCGAAAAACTTAGAAAGCCACGCCCATTTCCTGTTTGCAGTCTCGCTGAAGCGCTCACTTGTTTGCTCGTGACGTGCGATACCACTGATTTCGTTTCCGATCCGATACTGAGTAAAGTTGTAGTAGTATATTTTATTATCATATCATAAAGAATACAAGCTATGTAATAACTTTATTAAATACATTATTAATTCAAATAAATTATAATTAAAGTAATGTATTAATTTCTTTTAAACCATTTAAAAAAGAGAGATAGCAGGGTGATTTACAATATAGCCAAGCTAATATACAAAATATAGAAAAAACAAATCAAAAGGTATTTTAAAGAAACTACTTTCAGGATGAAACACACATTGCTGCGTTTACGATCCTTTCATTTCAGACAAACGTTACCTCAAATGACATTTAAATCGTGTCAAAACAAGAACAATGTTGATTTTGGACGGACTACGGCACACAGTGCTTAAGGAAGCTGAGGTCAAAATCAATAGGTTGCCTTTGTCACCGCTATAATGGCAATTTTCCGTCTGTTTTGAAATGATTTCAAAGCAATGACCCTATTGCTTGTGAACAGCTTGCGACTCAAGAGGTCAAAGGTGAGCTGAGGGTCAAGGGTCAAATCGCCAGCAGGTACTCCATTTTCACCCCCAGGGCCAGAAAGCGACTGCTTTTGCAGCTAAGGTGTGGTAGCCGCTCCTGTACATCACGTTGTAGTATGTTGAAGATATTGTCGTACATACGACATGCGCTTCACATTTTCACTATTGATAGCCTCACATCTGAGGCTGTACACGCAACGTTCTCATTCTTTTTTTTTTCCTTTGAGCTGCTTTTCTCCTCCAGAGAGTCTCAGGCGCTGCGACAAAATATATATATATATATATATATGGTGGCATTTTTTTGGAGATAAGAGCTTGCAGAGAGAATATGAACAGGCCAAAGTTTGGGGACTTCATCTCAAGGTGAGATAACATTCTTTATAGGCTTTTACGCTTCTTCTTGTTTTTTTTTAATGAATTTTAGCCCCTGGAGTGCACCCGCTAAGTTTTAATACGTCACACTTTAAACCCCAAAGCATCTTTTTAAAAGGGAATTTTCCCAGCATGCACCCCACAGAGTCAACAACCACAATCATTATACAAAAGCAATTAGCCTTTTTTAATCTTACATTGCATTGAAAATTTACATAATAGATTCATACATTTTACAAATAATCTCATCATAAAAATAGATTTCTGTACAAAACACTTTTTTTCAATTCTGTCATTTTTTTATTGTAAGGGGGAATATTTCCACTGTCCGTTGGGGCAAAGAAGGGCTTAAAAGTCTTCCAACTCATTGACACCAGATCTTATTGCGGTCGGTCAGTACATGTGGGGAAAAAAATACCGTTAAAGACTTGGTGGTGTGTGTGTGTTTGTGTGTGTGTGTGTGTGTGTGTGTGTGCGGAAAGTGGGAAGAGGGGGTTCGGGGTCCCCAAAAATGTGTTGTTGTTTTTTGGTAGGCACTGTGTCAGATCCATTGTGAAGAAAACAATCAAACAGTGGCAATAAGACAACGTACATATGATGGCATTCAACCCCAAGAGATGCAATGCAGTGTGGAAAAAAAATGTCATAACTACATCAAAATTGAAGACAGAGATACCGTTTTTGGTCCACGTTGAGATCTCAAGTACTGTTACAAACACGCCAAATTTGAATGCGATCCACATAAAACTGTGACCTGTGTCCCGTGAACAAAAAAACGTCGGACAGGACGAATATGAGTCCGGCGTATTCCCTCGGTGGGATTCAATCATACACCTTTGAAGTTGGGGTTGTTTTGCATGTGAGCCAATGGTCAAAATCTGAAATTCCTGCAATAGCACGATGCTAACAAACAGACTAGCTTTACGGTGGGCGGGGCTAAAGAATTCAAGGTGTCAAAAAGAAAAGTGTTTCTGTAAAACTGTACTTCCACTTCTGCTCTTACCACCAGGTGTCAGTATTACATCGTGATGTTTTTACGTTCTGTGTTGCCATGACAACAGTGACCTCTCTCGAATTAAACGCCCCCTAGTGACAAAAAATGCATGAAGCGGCACCATTGTTAACCCTCGCATACGTACATCACAACAAGAGCAAGGAAGTGCTCGCATTAGATGAGAAAATAGTTTTAAAACGGGAAAAAAAAGTTTTATGCAGCGTTTTTCTAAAAATCTGTCTTTGCCCTTGGCCCCGCCCCCCGTGGCAAATATATAGCACAAAAATATAGGTGGTGAACGCTCCCCAATATATATTTAATCGATTTACAGATCAGAAGATTCTGCAGTATTAAGAAATAAAACAGAAAGCACTCGCGGAGTGCAGGATCTCCGTGGAACCGCATTGCGATCCACGTTTTGTTTCAGGTTCTTTGAAGTTCGGATGGTGGCGGTCTTTAAGGGGACCACCACCTGTGTCCGGAGGATGGACTCCATCCTGTACCGGTGTCCCAATCGCATCTGCCATTGTCTCCATGTACTCATCCGACAAAAAGTGTCCCATGTGCTTTAGTGCCAGAGCCCTGTCTTTGGGAGTCTTCCGAAGATCTCCGTAGCAATCGGAGTCCATTTAAATTCACAGGATCAGGAACCAGGAGAGACCCAGACCTCTCTGAGTTTTACACTAGACAGGCTCTGATTGGCTGGGGGATTTTTAAGATCTTTTTTTTCTCCTTGTTGCAGCGATTCGCTTAATTCGCTTAATCTACTTCCAGTTCAGTTCGGGGTTGTCTCCATCTCCTTTAGCCTCCGTCCACCGGATGGGAAGGAGCGCTTTAATAAGCATTCCGTGAGTCAGCCTCCTCTCATGTGCTCCGCTGGGGCCGAGCTCCCTTTGAGTTTGCTCTAATCCGCCGTTCACTCAGGATTACGGGCGCCGTCTCCAGGGCTGCCCTCATCCGTTTGCTTATGAGTTTTTTTGTTACAAAAAAGCAACTTTTTTGCTACTCTCTGCCATCCGAGATTCCAGACGGGTCAGAAGAATTGTTTTCCCAAGGTTCCAACTTTTGCCCATGGCTCCCCCTCCCTTTGCAGGGTGAAAGTGAGGACGGTGGCGTCTCAGACCATGGTGCAGACCGTGTTGAGGTTGGGGTCAAACCTGACCGCCTTCCCTTCCACCGCCTTGGCGTTGGTGTTGTACATCGGGTTCTCGAAGGCCGCCTGGCCATTGTTGTTCTCGTGGACGGAGCAGCCGGTGTACTGGGTCTTGGGGGTGGTCCTGTGCAACAACAGACATGGCAGTCAATGAACAACAAACGCACAAAAAGTTTGTCCCATTTCCAGTGATCAGTACCGACTCGGCTTCTCGACTTCTACAACCTGGAAAGCTAACAAACTGCTCAGATTAGGGAAGGTGCAGCAAAGTGGAGACTTTGGAGTGTAATACCACAGAATCCACAGCTAAACTGGAAGCTGACTTCCTTCCCCTGCACCGCCTGGTGTTATACGCCAGGAGTTTGAGACTGAAGGCAAGGTGCAGCAAAGTAGAGACTATGGAGCAGAATAGCGCAGCATCCACAGCTAACGTCAAACCTGACTCCCTTCCCTTCCACCACCTTGGTGTTGGTGTTATATGCCAGGAGTTCGAGACTGAGGGCAAGGTGCAGCAAAGTGGAGACTATGGAGTAAAACAGCAACCTGCTTTTATCAGTGGAAAAGCGTCATATACCTGTATAGCAAGTAGTGCCACATGTAGCTGAGTGGGACCGTGCAATGGAAAAGGGGCATTAAAATTTGGATTATTTGTCCAACAAACCTTTGTTTATAGAGATAGAACCCGAATCCGGTGAAAATTAGCGCAAAGAAAGGCACCAGGATAGCGATGGCCACCGAACTGCTGTTGGTACCGAGTTGAGGCGGATGGGAGTTCTGACTCTCGGACATGTTCAGACCTGCGGGGAAGCGAGCGGGAAGTCAGTGGGATCGCATCGCACAAAGTTATTTGTTAACATCGCAGAGAACGAACGCTTACCAAGTCGCTGGAGTCCAAACTGTCCATAGTCTTTTCCCTGAATGAAACCCTGGAACACATAAGTGGTACCATCGGGTTCTGCCGACACCTGAAGAAGAAATCCAAAGAAACTACTGAACAACTTAGAAGAGACACTGCTTACAAAATATGCAGCTTCTTTGGGGCAAGTGAGGTACCACACTATTCCAAAATATTGCCTTGTCATTGCTAATGCTGCTCACAGCCTCTAGGGGGCATATTAGCATGTTAGCATCCTCAAGTAGCTGTTTTGATGGGCATGTGGGGTGAGCACAATCATATTAAACTTGCACAGCTATGCAAAATACATGTATGTTCTTTAATTGCTGCCAATCACAGCAGCATATCATGCATCATCTTGATGAAACATTATATGACAAACTTCAAAGACAAAACATTTCAGCATCCACACCCCGCCACATTGTTCCTGCAAAGGTACACCAAATACATGTATGTTCTTTAACTTCTGCCAATCACAGCAGCATATCATGCATCCTCTTGACTACTTTTGTATTATAACACAAACTTCAAGCAAAAAATTATTTCAGCATCCACACCAGTCACTTTTTTTTTTTTTGCGCAAAATACATGTACAACATTTTCTTTAATTGCTGCCAGTCACAGCAGCATATCATGCATCCTCTTGGCTATTTTTAGATTATAGGACGATCTTCGAAGAAATAATATTTCAGAATCCACAGCCCACCACAGTTTTCCTGCAAAGTTGTGCAAACTACATGTATGTTCTTTCATTGCTGCCAATCACAGAAGCATATCATGCATCCTCGTCACAATTTTGCATTGCATGACAACCTTAAAAGACAAAACAGTTTAACATCCACAGCTCATTTTCCCAGTAAAGTTACATGTATTGTATTTGTACTTTATTTATTTATTTATTTTTTTTTGTATGTTCTGTATGTTTGTTGTATGTATGTATGTATGTATGTTCTTTAACTGCTACCAATCCCAGCAACATATCATGCATCCTCTTGACTATTTTTGCATTATACAACAAACTAAAAAAAGCTTTAAAAATAAATCCTAGTAAGCTACACACATGGGGGCTGTACGTTTTGTTAGATATTATTATACTTTTTGGTTCACCCACACTATCAGCATAGTTAGAACCAGTTTAAGCCAGTCTCTCACACGCATGCTTAACTTTCACTTTCCAGACACACAGACTTAACTTTCACTTTCTAGAGGGGCGAGGGACAAACGCAGCTCATTAGCATTAAAGCTATTGATACACAAAACAGCGTGTTCCCAGTAGGGTTTCCTAAAAGCATTTTTATCTAAATTCCAGCATTTTGGGTTTCCTATACGCAACCGTGGGACCCCTGAGACCAATTTAAAATGGTTAAAAAATACCATAATGTAGGATCTTTACAGTATACTTACAAAGCCGTCCATGGTCCAGGAGTCTTCTATGATCTTGGCTGGCGAGATGGCGGCGTCTTTAAGCTGATTTCCCTGCTGCACGTAGTTGACATGGTACATCAGCAGCAGCAGACGTGCTTCAGACGCCTTATAAAGCCCTGGAGGAGGGAGTCATAGCACACACATTGCTAATTGATCCAAAACACATCTGCCAGTGCGTCCTCTCTTTCCTATAGAATACAAGAGGCCAATTAAGCCACATGCCTGATAGCAGCAGCTCCATGTTGCCGTTGCTAAGGGTGACGTTGACTCTTCCCGTGGTGGAGTTGAAGCTGGTGATGCCCAGCGTCATGGGCTGCTTCCTCCCGCGGTAATTATAGGAGCCTTTCCATATGTAGTTGGGTGCGAAGACGTCATCGGGAACTGGGGAAAAATATGCTTTAGTCGGTTTAGAATGCGATAAAACCCAGTCAAACAGTCAAAACGTCTATAGATACTACTAGGGATGTGCATAATAATCTATTTGTCATTAAAAACCCTGTAAATTGATTGTGGTTTCATCGTGATTAGAAGTCGCTGAGGCACAACGGGCTGCAGTACTTGACTGAAACCAGCAGAGGCACGGCTGAGCCATTTTAATTTAGTTTGCGTTGAAGAACAAGAGATTTGTTATGCAGCACTGTTGATTAAGTCATTAGTTGGCTTTAACACAGTGGTTGTGCCCCCCCGGGGACAGAAATGTATTCATGCCTCCCCCTATTTGAAAAGCTATTGAGAAACCGATCATATCTATTGATTTATCTGCACTGTACAGACTGGACTCCACACTGAAACCAGGAAATTGCAACAAAATGGAGAGCTGTGAAGTATAAAAGCGTATTCCAGAGTCAAATTGCATGTTGAGTACGATACATTTGTACATTGAAAGTACTCCCTGCCTCTCACGGCCCTCCCCCCCAGGGGGGCCCGGACCCACTATTTGAGAAGCACTGCTTTACCACAATATCAGCGATGCTATTTGTTACACTGAATATTATGTGGGAAAAAAACATAATACAAAAAATATACACATAAACAAAACAAATATTGCTATTCAAATTATTGGAAAAAACTAAACAGAAAAAAATAATATTCCAATAATGCTTTGGGAAAACATACTTTCCTTAGTGTTAAAAAAAGGGAAAAAAAACATTTTATTTGATAGAGCATGCATTTATGTATTTAAAGGAAGTAATATAGCTGTGACATAGCAGAATTAATGATGTGGCGGAGCCTTTAGTGTTGGCGCTAATGGTAACATTTGTTACAGCTGCAGCTTGGCATTAAAAGCATTTAAAGTACTCGCCCAAATAGTGACCTTTTTCACAAATGAACATAAACATGGCCGGCAGTGATGGAACAAGGAAGAAGCAGCGGTCACAGTCAGCTGCAGGCCAGGATGGCTCAAGTCCAATTATCGTGTGATGCATTTAGCATGAAGTTAAAAAGGTGCTTCCTGCTGTGTGGACATGATGGAAGAACGTGTGCGAGGCCTAACCGTTCAGTTTGGGGCTTGGCGTTCCTGTTACAGGCTTCACAGGCTTCTTCTTCTCGCCAGCTGGAAAAACACATACATTTAAATTTCAGATTTCTTTCATTTTACATCGAGCATGTTTGATTATTTTTGTAATCTGAGTAATGTGGTTCCGCTGCTTTGTAGTGTGTTCCATGCAACACTAAGGCTTAATATCTGTAATGTAATGGACGTATTAGAATGCAGCGCTGCTCATCATTACAACCACTAATTGCTTATTGAGTCGAGAAAAAAATGTGATATTTTCCGTTTCCTTTACCTCGACATATCGGTATCTTTCCGGTCCAGGTGCCGTCGCTCTTGCAGACCCTGTGCTCGGAGCCCCCGGCGAGGAAGTACCCGGGCTGACAGCTGTACACCAGCGTGTAGCCGAACCCGGCCAAATCCATGCCCACCACGTCCACATGGAGCGGACTCTCGGGCTGCTTGCAGGCGTGCGCTGCAAGAGGAGGCGAGAGGAGGTCAGCTTGACGAGACGGCGACGGTGGCTGACAGGATGTTTTAACGTCTTACGTATGCACTCGGGCTGGGTTCCGCTCCATCTCAGGTCCGGCTGGCAGGTTCTGGAGGAGGATCCTTGGATCAGATGACCCGGCTGGCACTGGAAGGACACCACGCTGCCCACCTGTGACCAAAAGGACAGATGGACAACCTTAATAAGAGCACCTGATTGGAGGAGGAGGAGGGGGCGCGCTGCTCCCTGGTACGTGAATTAATCTCACGTTAAACCAGGCTATTCTTGGAACTTTGATTTTTAAAATCATTTTACACTGTTAAAATGTATTTTTTTTAAATGTAATAAAAATATATATTATTATACATATTTAGTTACTTTTTTAATTTAATTTTTTTTTTGCCGGGAAAAAAAATGCGGGCGGTGCTTGCACGGATCGAACGAACTGACCGGCGTCAACATACAAAATGTGGTTGAGATATGACCTCTGACGACCCAAATGTGGCTCAATTATGACAATTATGACAGTTATGACATTTTGGACAATCAAGACCCCTAAGACAATCAAAGTCACGTGAGGAAAATGTCTCACCAAAGGTGACTAGGGGGCGGTACATGCGTGGTATCCAAAAAGGAATCGAACAGCATCAGAGTAAAAAAATGTGTGGTTTAATTGGGGCGCTTGTGATATTACATTTGACGACCCAAATGTGGATCTGTTATGAAAATTTTGACTTTTTTGTCAGGAAAATCCAAGCCACAAGCCGTAGTCCCTAGGGGGCGTACTGGCATGGTATCCAGGGATCGCTATGAGTCTTCAATGTAATAAAATCACTAGAGGGAATCGCACAGCAGCAACATAAAACGTGTGCAATTCATTTTCACAGTTATTTTTTTAGTTTTTCATCAACAATATCAAAGCCACACCATCCAAAGTCCTTCGGGGGGTGCACTGGGACCGCTATGCGCTAGCTTACCTTGAAGCCAAAGGTCCGGTTTAAGGATCCGTAGCGCGGCGTTCCCGGGTTGTCACAGCTGGTCCTGGTGGGCTCTGGAAAGGAGCACAAGGCCACAAGGTAATTAGACGTCAAATCCAAAAGAGAGACAAATTAGCAGACGCGTGATATGATGGTAAGCCCGCTCCGCTCCACTGTTGTCATGGCAACACAGGGTGTCGTAAGGGCAGCACGGCAGCAGGGGGCAGCAGCGCTACGTGAGAAAACGAAGCCAGAGGAAAAAGGGGGAAGGAGCTGCTGGTGTGTTCCAGTCATCATCATGGAGAGAACATGGTGACGCACACAGACGTTACACAGTCGCCTCCTTTCTTACTCCTTCACCTCCTCGTTTCCTCCTTATTCACCTCAATTCCTTCCTCTCTACCTCCATCACTCCTTTTCTCCTCATTCAACTCCCTCTTTACCTCATTCGTTCCCACCACCGCTGCAACCCTCTTTTCACCCCCTTCTTTTTCTCAATGGCTCTTTACCTCCCTCATTGCCTCATTCACTTTCACTTTTCTCCTCAACCACTGTCTCCTCCTTACCTCTATCATTTTTACCTTTCCTCCTTCACCTACCCATTCACACATTGATTTTTTTGGGCCTTCCTCTTTCCCACCATTTTTGTTTACCTCCTCCTTTCTCTCCATTGCTCTTTACCTCCTCATTCACCTCCCTCTTTGCCGCATTCACTTTCTTTTTTCTTCTTCCATTTTCCCTCTTCATTCTACATTTCCTCCCTCTTTCTGAGGTTCTCCTTATAACTCCCTTTCTCTTCTACTTCTCCTTCCTCCATCACACTATTTCCTCCTTCACTTCCTTCCTTCCGTGCACTCTCTTTATTCATCTGCTTCTTTCTCAACATCTTTCTCAGTCTGCCTCGTCCTCTTTCACCTCCCTCTCTCTCCTCATCCATCTCCACGTCTTCTTCCACTTCCCTCTTTACCTCAGTTCGTTCTCTTTCACCTCCTTCTATCACTCCATCCTTAACCTTTTTCTCTTCCCTCTCTGAGTTTCTCCTTTGACCGTTCTCCCTCACGCCTTTGCTTTCACCTCATCTGACCCCCCCCTCCAGTCCTCGTCACCTCCTTCCTTCCGTGCAGTCTCTCTTTATTCACCTCCTTCTTTCTCAACACTTTTCTGAGTCAGTCGCCTCCTCCTTCATGTCCGTCTTTCTCCTCATCCATCTCCACGACCTCTTCCACCTTCCTCTTTACCTGCACAACTCCTATTCTCCTCATTTACCTGTCTATCCCTCCCTGTCAGTTTGTTCTTCTCTTTCACCTCCTTCTATCATCATTGGCACCGATCGCTCCATCACGACTTCTTCTCTTTCACCTCCCTCTTTCTGAGTTTCACTTACTCCTTTGCTTTCTCCTCCTCTGACCCTCCCCCAACCACTCCTCGTCAGCTCCTTCCGTCCGTGCACTCTTTATTCACCTCCTTCTTTCTCGACATCGCACGTTTTCATCTCATTCATCTCCTTTACTAAATTCACTCACTTTCACCTCATCTTCCCATCTCCTTCTTCACCTCCCTCTTTTCCTCATTCACTTGATTTCTCCTCCTCCATCACTCTGTCTACTCTTTTTTTCCATGTTTCCCCCCATTGGTGCTTAACTCCTCCCACGCCTCCTTCTTTCTCTCCATCACTAATTTTATCACCTCCCTGTTTACATCATTCACTTGCTTTGTCGTCTACTCCTACATGACTCCTGCTCCTATTTTCTCCATCTTTCACTTCCTTCTTTCTCCACATTGCTTTCTTTCTCCTCACTCACCTGCTGTCCCTCCATCACTCTCTCTCCGTTCTTCTTTTGTCCTCCTGTACTTGTTTTCTCCTTTCTTTCTCTCCTTCACTATCTCCTCGTCTTTGGTCGCTTGTCTTTGGTCTCATCAAAGACTCATCTATCTCTCCATCAGTTTGTTCTTCTTTTTCATCTCCATTCTTCATCTTTTGTCTTCTTCGTCACCTATTGCTCGACCACGATTTCTCCTCCTTCACCTCCCTCTTTTGGAGTTTCTCCTTTCATTGTTCTCCATCTGCTTCTTTCTCCTCTGAACCTCCCTCCATGACTCCCCATCACCTTCATCCCGTGCACTCTCTTTATTCACCTCTTTCTTTCCCAACATCATGCATTTTCTCCTCATTCACCTCCTTCTTTACCTCTTCCGCTCTGTCCATCAGTCTCTTCTTCTTCAAAGCCCAATTTTCCTCATTTACTTGATTTCTCCTCCATCATTCTGTCTCCTCTTTCACCTCCATCCTTTTCCCCATTTGTGCTGATCTCCTCCTGAACCTCCATTTTTCCTCCATCACTATTTTTTAATCACCTTTACGTCTTTCACTTCCTTCTGTCCCTCCATCGTTTGTTTTCTCCTCATTCACCTCCTTTCCCTCCATCACTCTTTCTCTCCATTTGACTTTTTTCTTTCTCCTCATTCTTTCTCTCCTTCACTATCCCTCATCTTCGGTCTCGTCCTTTACCGCCCCCACCCTTCCTTTGCTTTCTTCATCCTCCTTTCCCTGCGCCTCCCTCATGTATGTTTCATGTTTGCAGGCCTCCATCAACACGAAGTTGTCCACAAGTCACCTTAGGCTAACAAAGAATACAAAGTGTGTGCGTTGCCTGTGTGTGTGTGTGTGCATTTATTACAACAGCACTCCAGTCATGATGAGTCAGCGCACTCGACGCCAAAGCACCTGCATGCTCGCAAAGCAGACATGTGAAAGTGGTGGTCGCACGCGGCGCCGGCAGCACTGACCCGCCGGGGCCGTTTGTAACACGCGGCGAATATCCCGTCTAATTTCTTGGGCCTAATCCCCTGGATGACGACAGCGTTTGAAGTCGGCTGTTTCGGGAAGCTTTGACTAAATGCCGTAAAGTCAAGTCACAGCTGCTTTTTAGCACCGCAACAAGGACACAAGGGTCGGTTCATTATTAGTGTGCCAAAAAGTAGAACAACAACGTCTGGTCAGTCCGTGTTATTATCCGCATGGCTTTGATGAGCTCAAGCCGCTAAACCAGGAGTGAAATGCGAGCGCCGCCTGCAAAACGCCGCGTCGGTGGGTCATTAATTGCCCTGATCATTAGGCGGAGGAATATCAGAGAGCAGCGGCAACGAAGAAGGCTCCCCCGCTGAGCAACAAACAAGTCGGAATAAAGCTGACATAAATAATGTGTGACAAGCCCACGCCATCATCTGCAATGGAGATAAACAATAATAATATGCGTGTCCTCACATGTTCTACAAGATTTGATTCCAGTATCTCGACACGTTCGACCTCCACCAAGGCCCTGCAGTCCTCAAAAGCACTGAGTTTCACACCTTGTGCATAATTACAACTGATTTTCACCAATAGATTGATCACTGAAAATGTCCACAAAGGGCCACAATGTTAATATAATATGTAACCAGATTCTCACCAACATTTCGTGGGCCACTTGTTGATCATTGATCCACCCTACTGCAAAGTTGTTATGAACAACTACCCCCTCCAAGGCTGACCAGTATTCCGTCATACGTAGATACACTTGCTTTTATCATTAAGATTTATGCATTATCACTGAGAAAGTAAGGAAAATGTAAAAAAAAAAAATAATAAATCAAAAAGAAAAAAAAAATAACCCCCCAAAAATCCTGGTTTTGCACCTTTCGCCAGCTTGTCACCAAAATCTAATGGGTAAAAATGATGTTCAATTGTGGTATACAACAAACAAACTACAGTGGCAATCAGTAGATGACAAAAATAACCATTATTTTGATTTCATCATTAAAATTCATGCTTTAGTCACTGACAAATTATTTTAAAATATTTTTTTAAACTACTTGAAAAAAAATTTAAAAATACATCACAAAATATTTTAAAATAATGAAAAAAACTAATTAAAAAAGCCGCACGGTGACCTAGTGGTTAGCATGTTGGCCAATGCACAGAGCGAACGCTCTTCTTTTGGAGGCTATGTTTTTTAATTTTATCATTAACATTAATTTAAAAGACATTATTTTATAAATTTTTTGAATATATCTGAAAAACTACTTCAAAAATGTTAAAAAAAAATATTATGAGATCCTTTTAAAATCTGATTAAAAATATTTAGCAAAATAAAACAAAAATAAATCAGTAAATCAATAAATGTAAAAAATATTGGATGTGTACCGTTGTCCGGATCCAATCCTAAAATAGCGTCTTCCATAGAAATCTATAAGTACCTATACAGCGGGGCTGGGTGCCGCTCCAGCTGCCGTCACTTTCGCAGAGCCTGGTTGCCGTGCCGACCAGAATGAGAGGCGGCGCGCAGGTGAAGGTCACTTCTGATTGGTAGATGAAACTCCGCCCCTCTCTGGAACCACCGACTGGCGTCCCGGGGTCACCGCAAAACTTGGCTACATGCACAAGCATAGACAGGACTGAGATGAGGATGGGGATCTATGAAGTGCATTGTGGGGTGTGCTGGCCTGCTTACGTAAGCACTGAGGCAGCATGCCGCTCCAGCTGCCGTTGGCCACACAGGTCAGCACGGCCGGGAAGGAGAGCTCGTATCCTGGCGAGCAACTGAAGCTCACGCTGCTGCCCCATTCGAAGTCGCTGCCCTGCAGTACCCCGTTGCTGACGGCAGAGGGAGCTGTGCAGGTCACCGCTGGCGGGAGAGGTACATTTTTAACCACTATACCATCTAAAGTATATTAAAAAAGCAAGCGCTAGCCCGCTACCTGTGCATATGGGCATAATCCCGCTCCACGTCCCGTTCTGAGTGCACATCCTCACAGGGGAGCCGTCCTCCTCCATCCTGTACCCCGGCTGGCACTGGAAGGAGACGTTCTGACCAATGGTGAAGTCCTCGCCGTAGCGGAGACCGTTTGCCGGCACACCTGGATCTCCACAGTTGATCACTGTAGGAGGTCACATGACACAGAAAATGGCAAGATTCATAGCAGTCTGTTGAATTTTGCATGTTTGTAACACTGCATGTGCTCTAAACAAGGTCCAAAAATGGCATATTGACCTTCAATTTTGATGAAGTTGGGACATTTTTAACACTTCTATTTCTTTTTATTGTAAGCTGATTGTTTTGTCATACATACACAGCGTGATAGTCAACTAGAGCAGGGGTGTCCAAAGTGCATTTGCTGTCCGTGGATGAGTTTTTTAACGGCCCTCTGCACATTTTAAAAATACAATCAAACAGGCAAACTAACAAAAACAACAAAGAAAATGGAAAAAAGAGCAATCATTATGAGAGGATATAGTAGAAATATTAAAATATAGTCAGAATATTGATATTATATTGATATCATATTACGGGCAGACCGGAAGTGACGTCAGGGGTTCAGAGTTAAGTTTCAGCTTCCCGTGGGCTGCGGCCGTTCTTATTAGGGATTTTTGTGCCAGCTGTGAGCTCATTCAACCCTGCAATAAAAGCCTGTTGTTCCGGCAATCGAGTCTGGTGCTTGTGTGTCTCACCCAAGATGACAGTAACATTACTGACACCTAGTGATCAGTGTAGAATACTACATATCAGCACTACGACTTTGAATGCATCTTCTGAATGCCTTATATTTGTAGCTTACTTCATTTAGCCATGTTCATGTTTGAAAATGCTTAATTTAGGCAAAAAATACGTAACATTTGCTTCAATATGCATATTTTTTTATGAATAATAGGGCCAGTGTTAACAGCACTGAAGACGTCATTGTTAACAACAGTACACAAGTCTAACATGCATGAGTTTCACACCGGCATCGGATTAGCACCATTTTCAAGTGCATGCAGAGGTGGCCAAAGCTGCTAGTGATACATGAAATACCAGTTTCCTTGAGTTGAAAGTGATACGGGGAGCAGCCGAGGTAGTCTTGGGACTCTCACATTAACATTCCCCAGACTGTACCTATAAAGCGGCGTCCTTCATAGCCTTAATAGGCATTTGAAATTCCTCTAAAGCCACCAGCGCACGCTGACATGACTATTAATAGATGTCCTGTAATCTTTTCCCTTTAAGACGGGGGTTTGAGTTTGAGTTTGGTTTTTGGTTTATCAGCATTTTTTTTTCTAACCTTAATCCTTTGCACTTAGCGTTGCATGTTGAATGAATGTTAGCGTGTGGACATGATGCATGCAACCGGCAATGTTTATTAACACGTTTGCCTCTCCGGCTATGGATCCCGCACTTTCCGGCCGACTTCATTAAGCCAATTAGCTAAAGTAAACACCGATCACGGCTACGCGCGTCATTCTTTAAACGTCGGCACGAAGAAGCCGAGGCGCGCCCCATTACTCAGAGAGGAAAGGGTATAATTTAAAGCGGGCTTGGGAAGAACGCGGCCTAATAATCACACATCAGGATCTTGGCAGGGCCCATGTGATGGAAAAGCGGAGCTTTAATGGTGAATATTTACCGTAAGCAACGCATCAAGCTTGACCTCAGAGCACCTCCCTGAGATTCATGATGGCAAAAAAATAGTTACCGTAAACGCTCCAATTCACACTTCTTTTCACTTAACTGCACAGTCCCCTATAGTCGCCGAGTGCCTGGTCTCCCAAATTAGTGCCTGGTCAAGAATCGTTGGCATCAGTGGCTGTAGGGAACCTCCTGATGTCTTTTTTAAGAAAATTAGAGTCCTCCGTCGCCACTTTGCGCTTTTCCTGCATCACGTTTTTTTAAAAATATATTAATTAATAAATCATGCTGTTTCCTGGTTGAATACGGGCTCTTATTGGTAAAAATATATGCATATTGAGGTAAATTTACATATTTTTTGGCCAAATGAAGCATTTTCAAACAAACATGGCTACATGAAGTAAAATACAAATATACTGTAGGGCATTCAGAAGACACATTGAAAGACTTGCGATGATATGTAGTATTCTACATTGGTCACTAGGTGTCAGAAATGTTGTAACCACACATGATCTCCAGAACAACAGGCTATTATTGCAGGTTTGAATGATCTCACATTGGGCATAATAATCCCTCATAAAAATCTCTAATCAAATCACGTGTTACTGTTGCAGCCGTAACGACAACCTGAAACTCAACTCTGAACTGCTGACGTCACTTCCTGTCCGCCCGCCAATCAGCATATATGGCAACACACACAAACGCGAATCTTATTTATGCTTGTTAAATGACCATGTGGTCATAAATAGCTACACTTTTCTTTCCACTTTCTCACGCACTCCAAATCATTGTTAAAGTAAAAAATTATTTGCTATGTTTTGGAAATAACAGCCCCTGACTGATTGCATTTTATGTAAACAAACTTACTGGTACAGTTGGGCTGCACTCCCGACCAGGTCCCGTTAGCCAGGCACTGCCTGGTGGTGGCGCCGGTGAGCAGGTAGCCCTCCATACAGGAGTAGATAACCGAGTGGGAAAAGGTGGTTCCGTCCAAGCGAAACACTCGCCCGTTGCTGGGAGTGCCAGGGTTACCGCACTGTACCGCTGCAGGATGACACAAAGCAACATTTTAGTCACCTCCCCGGCACGTCTGAGGCGCTTTGGGCTTCGTCCGTGTGTTCGGGTTCTTCGTACGTTTACAGAACGGCTGCGTTCCTGACCACGTCCCGTTGGGGAAGCACATGCGTTCCGACGAGCCGATGAGCTCGTAACCCTCGGCGCAGGTGAAATAAACCTTTGAGCGGATCCGGAAGTCCGTTTGTTCCCTCGATCCGTGCGAGGGGACACCGGGATCGCCGCAGGAACCAGCCGTGTCGCCTGCAAAAACAAAAAAATAAATGAATACACATTTTAAATGTAGATTTTTATACATCTGGGATAAAAAGTGGCGAATCATCCAAGGCACCTCTTACATCCTAATTGGGCATTGTTTGTCTGTCGACTGCTCCTCATTCCGATTTGGGCTCATTTGGATAAATTCCCAAAGAGGAGTTTAGCAGCAACATCATCACTCATCCTGCAGACCGGCCAATGAAAACTCAGCAAAAGCACTCACTCGGGCAACTCCACACGCCAACATACATTTTTCATATTTTGGCCCAAAGATATGAAAGATATGATTAGTCTTTATTTATTTATTTATTTATTTGCTTGAGTGCAATTTTTGTATGCTTTATGTGCAAAACGGACGTGACACTGCCAAGTTCATTCATCAGTTATGCAAGTGCATTAAGCGCCACTGCATGGAAGGGAAAACACTGCTCATCACTCTTGGAAAAATGTAGCCTCCGTTTAGAAAACAAATCATAATCACTTTTCCGGTTAAAAAGAAGTCATATTTTACTCTGTAAAAGGAAACTAAAGTCTCTGCTTTAATGGCTGAAGTCCTCATCTTAAAGGAAAAGTGCACTTTTTTAAAATTTTGTTCATCATCCCCAATCCTTATGTGAGACATGAACACACGTCTCTCTCTTTTCTGGGCGTTCTAAATATATAAAAACAGCTAAAAAGAGGCAGCCAAGAATGCACACAATGGGACGCACCTATTCCGTCCATAAAGCTTTCTGAAAATACCTCCAAAACACGCCAACAACCCCCCACTTCCATAATTTGACCGTGAAGGTGTTTTAATAGCGGGCTTTCTTGGCGGAATAGGTGTGTCCCATTACGTACATGAGCTTCCTCTTTTTAGCTGTTTTTACATCTTTAGAATGCACAGAAAAGAGAAAGACGTGCACTCATGTCTCACATAAGGATTGTGGATGATGGCGAAATTCCCCAAAAAAGTGCAGATACATGCTTAATGTTCTTCCACGCAATATTATCACTTTAGCTGATAAAATTGCAATTTACCTGTTTTAACTTTTTTCTTGCAAAATGGAATCTTTTAATGTACAGTCATCCATCGCTATACTGTGGTTCGAATATCGCTCCCTCACTATATTGCGGCTTTTCAAAAAATAATAGTTATTATGTTATGTCGAGTGGGGCAAAAAAAGGTTCTCCTCCTATTCCGTGTGGAAGTGGTACGTTTCATAATAATCGAACGCTATTTTCGTCATTGAGAGGTTATTTTCATAAAATTACCAATTTTTTCAATATTTACGACTGCTTTATAAAACTGCAACACATTTCCTGCAAAATTCCATCTTTATTGTCATAACAGTATGACTTTTTTCTCTGACACTAACTTTTCTTGTAGTAATCCAACTTTACAACTTTACTCTTGTGAAAATAAAACTTTTGTCTCGCAGTATTATGACTTTGACTTTCAGAACATTTAAAGCTTTTTCTTGTTATTTAGAAATTGACAACTTTATTTCCTGTGAGATTACTATTTTTATCCTGTAAAATGTGAAATTGTTTCTGTAAAATTTCAACTCTTTTCTTGTAAATTACTGCTTTCTTCTTGTTTAACTTTTTTTTTTACATGTTACAACTTTTTTGTATAAAATTGTAAAAAAACAACTTTATTTGATGTGAAACGATTATTTTTATCTTGTAAAATTTGGTCTTGTTTATATAAAAATGCAACTAATTTCTGGTAAATTACTGTTTTCTTCTTGCAAGATTTATTTTTCTTGTTTTTCCTAAAATATGACAACTTTTTTGTATAAAATTAGAATTTTGAGGGGGAAATTGATGATTTTATTTCCCGTATTATTATAAAATTATAAAAAAGCAACTTTATTTGATGTGAAACAATTATTTTTATCTTGTAAAATCTGTCCTTGTTTATGTAAAATTGCAACTCTTTTCTCGTAAATGACTGCTTTGTTCTTGTAAGATTTTTTTTACTTTTGGTGAAAATGTGACAATTTTTTTGTATACAATTGTAAAAAAAAAAACAACTTTATTTGACCTGGAACAACTATTTTTATCTTGCAAAAATTGCTGCTTTATTCTTGCAAGATAATTTACTGTTTTTCTTTTCAGCATGGGTTTCCAAATAGAGTCCATCCAGCAGGCGTAATTTGTGGGTGTTTGCCAACGCTGACCTGTCCTATGCCGGCGTGCAGCCCAACATGAGGCAAATCCATGGTGGCACCTCCTCCATGAAGATTGTGTCAGATCAGCTCAGATATGCCATTAACTCCCACACATTGTGGAGGAAAAACATGCCTGCTGGTCACTTTGCTTGTCATAACTGTTTACAGCGTGACTCTCCTACCCAGGGAAGCCATTTTTTCCAGTTCTATTAATATTGGTGGAGGTTAGTGTATGTTGGCTGTAGAAACATAATCCCTAAACATCTATTCCATCAGGACTGGTAATGGCTTGAGATATTTATTCATGCTTATCAGCGTGGCGGTTGATGACCTTCACTTCATGGCCGTCGAGGCTGAGGTCTTCCTGTCTGGCAGCAAATCAAAAAATGTAATTTCACTCATGTCGCTTTAGGTTGATTGCGTATTCATGTAGGTCTATGATACTTCTATAAATAAGTGGAATATATTTACATGCATGCATAAAAGATGGCGTGGGATATTGTTCTACTCACTCAGAAGATATTCTAGGAAGTCATGCCTTGTAGGACTGATTTTTCTTATAAGAAGTATAAATTAGAAACAGAGTCATAAAATGATCACTTTATTAATATTTTATTTTTAATTGTATGTGAATTTCAACATTTCCCATTTTTTCCCCATAAACTTTGACATATTCCATCCATCCAAGGTCGGGTCGCGGGGGCAGCAGCCTTAGCAGGGAAGCCCAGACTTTCCTCAAAACAACTTTTCTCTTGTCAAATTTGGACTTTTCTCATAAACGATGACTTTATTCTGGTAACTTTTCTATATTCTTGTATTTTTTCAGTATTGTTTTTTTAAAAGTATTTTTTTTCACACTTTTTACACTAATTTGGTGTTAAACATGGCAGTAAACAAGAAATCGTCCGACCATGTATGACAGTGTCAATGGGAAAGCCCTGTAAGGACTATGGTACTGATGCTAGGGAGTGTCACATGATGGCTACGCACCATAGCCTCCTTAACAGACAGCCTATACTTTATGTCCTTCATGCAAACACTACCTTCTATCTGTCCTTCCCCAACTGCTATCCGTCTATTTTGATGTCGTGCACATTTCACGTAGAGTTTGAAGAAGTTACCTGAGCAGAAGGGCATGGGGGCGCTCCACATCCCGTTGAGCTGACAAGTCCTGGACGACTCTCCTTTCAGCTGCCTGCCGCCCAGACATGAGTATCGGACCGTGGAGCCGAACGTGAACTTATCGCCGCTCAAGGCGCCGTTCGGGGGCGAGCCAGGATGGCCGCAGTTGACAACTGAGAGGGAGAGAGCACACGGAGTTTGTTTCACGCGTCAGGAAGCAGACTGACATCATTCTGTGTGACTTCATGGTGGCAACTGACCAATGCATTCGGGCAGAGGTTTGTCCCATTGTCCCGTGGGTTGGCAGCTGAGCACCGGCGAGCCAAACAGGTAGTACCCGGGGTTGCAGTCGTAGAACACCACCGTGCCGAAGGTGAAGTTCCCGTGCTCGATTTTGCTCTGACGGATGGAGTTGGCCGGGATGCCGGGATCGGAGCAATTGACCACTATATATGAATTTATATTTGTATATACGTATACACACACGACACATGGACAGACACACAAAGGGACATAGAAAGAGAGACAAGAGTACAGTATGTGTTATTTGGCATTAACCTTTCAGGGTCACTTCTGTCCCCCCTCTTTTGGCAACATTGTAAATAAACATGCGGTATAAAATGAAGGATACAAACCACACTGGTCGACATGGAGGCTTTTTTGCTATGAACATGCAAATCATTTCTTGCTAAATTACAATTTTTGTTTCAAAATATTACAGATGTTTCTGTACATAGCAACTTTTTTCTCACAAAATAAAATTAAAAAAAACTTTCCTGCAATTGTGTGAATTTGTCTCATAAAATAGCAACGTGTGCCTCGCAAAATTACAAATTCATCCTCGTAATATTGTAGCTTTTTCTTGTTATGTAAAATTGTGACTTTATTTTCACAGTACAGTCACCCATCATTCATCGAGGTTAATTGGTTCCAGACCCGACCACTATTTCCTCAAAGTCAGATTCAATATGAATAAATTGAATATTTTCGTAGTTATGGCATAAAATAAATTACAACCTTCTAATTACATTTTTTAACATTATTAGAGACCTCAAAACATGAAATAGCACCTGTGTACTCAGCTTTACATTTGTATTACCCAATATAGTAGATATAACCAGAGAAAATAAGACACATTAGACATACACGAGATAACAAACTCACACGTTAGCGGTTCTTTGGTGTTTTTTTCTGGTCAGCATACTTTTTCTGGCTTTACACTTGCATTACCCAATATAGTAGAATAAGCAAAAAATAAGAGTAAAAAAGCCATATAAGACGCAAATAAAACTCCTACTCAAGCAGTGTCACAGTAAATGTGTTCCCCAGGGAACTTAAGTGCCAACTCTAGTGCCTGTCTCACCAGACAATTACTGACACCTCGTGGCCAATGTAGAACACAATACTACATTCACAATTAGAATGCTTTGTATTAGTATTTTAGTTCATTTAGTTAGTCCATTTAGCCATTTTTAATTTAAGGGGAGAATAAGTACAATTAGCCTACATATGCATTTTTAAAAAACTAATAATAGGCCATAGCCATCCATCCATTCTCTATGCCACTTATCCTCACTAGCGTCGCGGGTACGCTGGAGCCTATCCCAGTTGACTTCGGGCCAGGGGCGGGGTACACCCTGTAACATTTATTTATTTTATTTTATTTATTTCTGTAACATTTAAACTTTTTTCCAATCTCATTTTTGTAAATTATGAATTGAACGTCAATTATGAACTCATCTTAGAAAAGAAAACATTGCAACTTTTTCAGAGAAAGTTTGGGTAATATGTCACAACTACGTCTTACAAGAGCAAATCATACTTTCTGGTAAAAAAAAAATCTGCCTTTTATCTCGCAGACTTGATTTACGTTACGACTTCCGACCTCGTTCTTGTGCTTTCTTTGGGTCAAATGTCAACTTTGCTCTGAATGCATCTCATAAAAGAGCAACCCATTTGTCATAAATATCGTAACTTTTATAGGAAACTTATTTCACATAGTTACAGTGTTCTCATAAAATACTGTACATGTCTTTTATCTGATGGCTTCATTTTCGTGATTCCCGTTTTTTTCTTGTAAAATTCTGACTTTATTCTTGTAAATCGCAAGATTTTTCTTGTGAAATTATGACCTTTTTTCCCCCCCATGTACAACTAGGAGTTCTTTTACTCATAAGAGACTACGGTTTCGCAGTCAAAAGGGCTTGCGGGGGGGGAAATAAAAGGACAGTTAGGGGTGAATACACTTAACTTTTCTCCCCACCTTTACACGTCGGGGGCGGGTGGCTCCACTGCCGGTTGGCCTGGCAGTGGGCGCGGGCGGGGCCCTCCATCTCGTAGCCCCGGTTGCAGACGAAGCTGACCACGTCGTTCAGGTTGAAGCCGTTGCCCACTGTGCGGCCGTAGATGGGACTTCCTGGGTGGCCGCAGCTGATGGCTACAGGAAATTAGGGCACAAAGGTCATAATAATAATAGGCGTAGTTGTAGTAGTTATTTTATATATACTGCTCAAAAAAATTAGAGGAACACTTCAAAAACACATCAGATCTAAACTGGGGGAAAAATGATGTTGAATATGTTTCCTGATAATAAGTGGGTGATGTATTAGTAACAAAATGATGCCACATCGTTTGATAGAAATGAAAATGATCACCCTATAGAGGGGAGAAATCAAAGACACCCCAAAAATGAAAGTGAAAAAATGATGCAGCACACTGGTCCATTTGGCTAAAATGTCATTGTAGCAACTCAAAATGATTCTCAGTAGTTTGTGTGGCCCCCACGTGCTTGTACGCATGCCTGACCACGTGGGGGCATGCTCCTAATGAGACTACGGATGGTGTCCTGGGGGATCTCCTCCCAGATCTGGACCAGGGCATCACTGCGGTACCTGGACGCATGGAGGAGATTCCAGGGGACAGGTAGTTACTCCAGGAGAGCTGGACAGGGCCGTAGAAGGTCCTTCAACCCTCAGCAGGATCGGTATCTGCTCCTTTGTGCAAGGAGGAACAGGATGAGCACTGCCAGAGCCCTACAAAATGACCTCCAGCAGGCCACTGGTGTGAATGTTTCTGACCAAACAATCAGAAACAGGCTCCATGAGGGTGGCCTGAGGGCCCGACGTCCTGTAGTGGGCCCTGTGCTCACTGCCCAGCACCGTAGAGCTCCATTGGCATTTGCCATAGACCACCAGAATTGGCAACTACACCACTGGTGCCCTGTGCTCTTCCCTGATGAGAGCAAGTTCAACCACTTTAGATCTGATGTGTTTTCCAAGTGTTCCTCTAATTTTTTTGAGCAGTATATATATATACACATTTTTTTTTTATTAACTCTACAAGATAGCAGTAGCTGCACTTGAGGTATCGTGAGTGGCTTTATCTACCTCTGCATGCGCTTGAAAACTCTGGTGTGAAAGTCATCAGTGCTGTTAATGCTGGCTGAGCAGTTCGTTGCTGGCTGCTATTACAACATTGGTTGTGTTCCTGCTGTGTTTTGCAACATCATAAATGACCATGTGGTCAAAGAGGGCTCCAGTTTCCTTTCCATTTTCTCATGCACTCCATATCATTATTAATTATTATTATTTATTAGCATTTCTGATGTCATTTATTTGTATTGTTGGTGTCTTTGGGTACCACTAGCTTGATTCTGCGTACTACCGGTGGTGTTTCTTTGACAATCAATGAGCTATGACATAATACTAGAGTCCAGGTAAAGATGAAGTGTATTTCCATGTTTCTTGTGTAATTCCACTCAAAATCCAAACAGTGTTCAACTTGCAAGTGCAACGTGGTGATGATTTACTCCTTCTATCGTGCGTGTCTACAGTATTTCCAAAAGCATCACATAATAGCAGCCGGCGGCCGTGATTTAGACGCATCCATATTCCATAAATGTTTGGGCTTTTCATTAACCATTACTCCATTTCCTGCTGCAATTACGTGATTGATTCCCCCGTGACAAAAGAGAGAGAAGAGGCCGGCCACATTACACACATAAAAAGCTCACGTAGCGCTGATTCATTGACATTCATCTCCTTCATCAGGCAGCGGCGGAGGCCCCGGCAATTTACCGATGTCATTTGGGGAAATATTGCGGGCCGCCACCCCGGGTGATGTTGCTTTTTGGAGTGTCCGTCGTCTGGCGTGGTGATTATTCATCCCGTTAGCTTGATTCAAAGTTTGCTGTGCTGACGAGGCTTTTTTTGATGTTTGTGCGAGGAGACAGTTGGAGAGGAAGAGGAGAGCGAGCGAGGCCGACGAGGGAGAGAATGGGAAGGAAGGAAGTTGTTTTTTTTTTTTTAAATTCATCAGGAAGAAGTTTGCTTGCCGGGCCTAACGTAGAAATGTAGCAGACATCGTCAGCACATCAGAGGCTCATCATTATGTGTGTGCCTCTAACCTCCATAATTACAGCCTCATTTGCTTGCAAAAGGATTTTTTTCCTCAAGATTCCTCGCATAAATAAGCTCGGAAACGTCTCAGTTAAAGACTGAATGCAGAACAAGTCATTAACACCAAAATCGTGTTACTTTGGGGTCACTGCTAAGGACAGTGTGCATAAACAATCGTGTCTGTTTTTGGTGCGGCGGACGTTTTCGACTAAATTATAGAAAATGATGAGATGAGTGGTTGCAAGAGAGAAGCTGAGGTAATTGTCATTTATTATTATAATTATTTTGTTATGCACAGTGGTTACATTGTGAGCATGGAGCATCAAATCAAAGAGCTAAACTCAAGCTCAGCCGCTGCGACTGCAGAACTCAAGTATCATTGGGCTGCATGACTTTACTACTTTAAACGCTTGATACTCAGATACTTGGTTCAGCTCAGATACTGCATCCCTGTGGTTTTACCTTCTCTTGATATCGGACATACCTTTAGTGTGCTTTCACACTAGCACCATTTTGTTTTAGGAGTAGATTAGTTCTTTTTCACAGTTGGTGTGATTTGTTTTTGGACCAAGTCAGCCTGTCTTGAAACCAGCTACAAGGGCGTCCACACAATTCTTGATACAGTTCTAAACCGGTTCAGCTGTGGTGCATATGCAAGCTGACTTCCATGGGCTCCAACTTGCAAATGAATCAATCCAGTTTGATCCTGAATGCTAACATCAAGTTACAGCTGGTACTAAAGAGGACGCATTTGCACAAGATGTTCACATTTGCTTCACTTGAGCTCAAGTGTGATCGCAGTCATCTGGATCCTCTTCCGGTTCAGTTCACTTGAGCTTAAGTGCAAAACACAACCATCTTGATCCACTTCCCGTGCGGTTCACTTGGCTCAAGTGGGAACACAATCATCTCGATCCGCTTCCGGGTGGTTTCGATTGCGCACAAGTGTGAACGCAATCGTCCCATTCGGTTCAGTCGAGCTTGAGTGTGAAGGCAATCATCTCGATCCACTTCCGGTTTGTTTTGCTTGAGCTCAAGTGTGAACACAATCATCTCGATTCACTTGGGGCTTGTTTCACGTGTGAACGCAATCATCCCGATCTGCTTCCGATTCGGTTCAGTTGAGCTTGAGTGTGAACGCGATCATCTCGATCCGCTTCCCATTCATTTCGCTTACGCTCGAGCGTGACTGCAATCATCTCAATCCAGTTCGGGCTTGTTTGACTTGAGCTCAAGTGTGATCTTGATCCACATCCAGTTCCATTCGCTCAAGCGTGAACGCGATCATCTCAATCCGCTTCTGATTCATTGCACTTGAGTACAAGTGTGAACGCTACATGAAGTCATGTTAAAATGCATAGGAACACATGAGTAAATTGTGAATATTTAACAGTAAATACTAGTATACGCTAACTTACACTGTTTAATGCACTAAAATCATCTTTCTGTTTACATTCTTGCAGCCAATAAGAGCAGACAATGATCCTATTGGGGTTTTTAATGTTTTTCTTGGATGTTTTACCGTGTC